>NC_133120.1:40893411-41194161 GCF_033568475.1 Henckelia pumila
ATCGAGTCACTGTGAAGAAAGAAGTATCCGTTGCATCGTATTTGTGTTTGTTTGATCAACTGCAAGGGCACGTCAGTTTACTCCAAGATTGACTTGAGATCTGGATATCATCAGTTGATAGTCCGTGATCAGGACGTTAGCCAAGACTGCATTCCGTACTCGCTATGGGCATTTAACGAGTTCCTAGTGATGCCATTTGGTTTGACTAATGCCACCGGCTATCTTCATGGATTTGATGAACCGTTGTCTTCAGGTGTTATTGGGATTATTTGGACAAAGTTTGTCGGGGTCTTCAATGACGACATCTTTGGTGTTTACGCGTAACACGGAAAAGAGCATGTTTCTCACTTGCGGGTGGTACTGCAGACTCTTTGAGATGAGCAGTTGTACGCCAAGATGAGCAAGTGTGAGTTCTGGATGGATAGTGTGGTCTTTCTTGGCCATATCATATCCAGGGAGGGGATTTCTGTTGATCCAAGCAATGTGTGAAGCGGTTAATTAATTGGTCGCGTTCCGACGACAGTTGCTGAGATCCGTAGTTTTATGGGTCTAGCAGGGTATTATCGTCGCTTCATTCGTAAACTTCTCTCAACTAGCTCGAACTTTGACGCAGCTTACACGCAAGGGTGTGGATTTCGAGTGGTCCTCCGAGTGTGAGGAGAATTTCTGTGAGCTTCGACGGCGGTTGACTTTCTGCGCCGATGTTGGCTATTACCGTCAGTGATCTGGAGGTATGTGGTATACACTGATGCTTTCTCTTCATGGGGGTGGTTAGGTTGTGTTCCTAACTCAGAAATGGGCATGTTGATCGCATACGCTTCTAGACAGCTAAACGCTTCACGGGAGGACAACTAATCCAGTGCCATGATATTGGAGTTAGCAGCCATTGTGTTCGCTTTGAAGGATCTTGGCGTCATTATCTGTATGGCGAGAAATTGTGAGATCTTCACCCGACCATAAGGAGTCTCAAGTATTTGTTCACTCATCAGGCGGAGTTGAACATGAGGCGTGGAGAGACGTTGGATGGACTTGCTTAAGGGACTATGATTGCGAGATTAAGTTAACCATCCGGGAGCTGCTAATCTCACCGCTGATGCTTTGAGGTCGCAAGGTGCGGACTATACGCACTTCAAGGCTTGTTCGATATCTAGCGTGCGATCAGTGACTGTTGTACTTACAGGATATACCTTCAAGCATAAGAAAGGGGGTATGCAGAGTATCCAGATGTTTGCGATATTATCTTGAGCACCCCAAGCTTTGTATTCGCTGATCGGGAGATTGCTCAGATGTCTTGATTCGAAGGCCCCCCAGCGTTTAGCTACGTCTAGCTAATGAGGGTTAGCTCATCTGGATTTCATATCAGTCAGATGCTTTCTTTCTGTGTTAGTCTGGTAGGCTTGTGAATCCGCAGGATGACAGAGTTGCGAGAGGAAGATTTTGTCTCAGTGCACATCGCACTTTGTTGTATATTCATCACTGGGAGGCAACAAGATGTACCAAGGATCTAACGTTACTCCGGTTTCTTGGTGGGAGGGAATGAAACGTAAGTGTTTAATTCAGTTTGTTTCGAGATGTTTGGATGTGTTCAACTATGTTGTCAAGGCAGAGCACCGACGACCTGGAGGATTGCTTCACAGTCCTTGCCCTATTCCTGAATGGAAATGGGAGTTTAATCACAATGGACTTTGTGACCCATTTGCCGGTATTCCCCGGAGGAACTGTGATGCTATCTGGGTTTTGGGGGTGGATCGACTCACCTAATGTCAGCGCATTTCATTGCCTATAGCACGAGTGTACTCCTGTGGATCGCATGGCAAGGATGTACATTTCAGGAGATAGTTCGACTTCATGGAGTGCCTGTGAGCATTGTCAGCGATCGGGACCCCAGGTTCACTTCTAGGTTCTGGGGGGGTGTTGGTACTACTCTCAGTTTGAGTACTGCCTATCATCCGGAGACTGATGGTCAGTCGGAGGCACTATCCGTACTTTGGAGGATATGCTTCGAGCGTGCGTTATGGATTTTGGTTCAGCCTGGCAGGATCATTTGCCATTGATCGAGTTCGCGTACAACAACAGCTATCATACTAGCATTGGGATGACACCTTTTGAGGCGTTGTACGGACGACGTTGTCGTACTCCACTCTTCTGGGAAGAAGTGGGGGAGAGACAGGCTGAGGGACCGGAGTTTATCCAGCAGGCGATAGACATTGTTGATCAGATCAAGAAACAGATTAAGACTGCACAGGATCTTCAGGCCAGCTATGCTAATATCAAGCGTAGGCCTTTGCAGTTCGATGTCGGGGAGAAAGTGTTTCTGAGAGTGTCACCTTTCCGCAAGATTCTCAGATTCGGCCTTAAGGTCAAGTTATCTCCCAGGTTTATCGGTCCGTTTGAGATCTTGGAGAGCATTGGCGATTTGGCTTATCTACTAGCTTTGCCACCGCATCTATCCAGTATTCACGACGTGTTCTACGTATCTCTGTTGCGATGGTATGTGGCAGATGAATCTCATATTCTGCAGCGGTCTGAGGTTCAGGTGAACAAGGATTTGACCTATGTTGAGAAACCTATTCGTATCCTGGATTATAAGGATAAGGTTTTACGGAACAAATCATTCCTTTGGTTTTAGTTCAGTGGCAGCGCCGAGGCACTGAGGAAGCTACTTGGGAGCTTGAGGACAGGATGCGTGGAGACCATCCTGAGTTGTTTTGATTTCATTCTTAAGTTGTATTCAATTGCAAACTCTGTAAACGTTTGATTTGAATAAAGAATGTTTCTGATTTCTGTATTACATTCAGTACTTAAGATCTGATTTCGAGGACGAAATATCTTAAATGGGGGAGAATGTAGTAGCCCGTAGCCAAAATCAGTAATTAAGGAATTAATCATAATTACTTGGATAGAGTTCGGAAGCTCCGAAGGTGAGTTCGGAAGTTCCAAACAGGATCGGAAGCTCCGATGCAGGATCGGAAGCTCCGATGGTATTACGTCAGGCATGACGTGTGGCAAGATCGGAAGCTCCGATCAGGATCGGAAGCTCCGATCACCCTATCCGGAGTCAACAAGTGATATTTTGACACGTGGCAGATCAGGATCTTCGGAAGCTCCGATGGCAGGATCGGACGTTCCGATCGAGGTTCGGACGTTCCGATCGAGGATCGGAAGTTCCGATCGTTGTCTATAAATAGAGGGCCGAGGCTTCATTTCCAATTGCCAATTCCGAGTATTTCCCTCTCCTCTCTAGTCTATTCGAGTTGTTCTAGCCTTCCTAGACTTGACCCGGAGGTCGGCGAGGCGTTCGGAAATCGTAGCGGAGTTGTGCCCAAGTTCTGGAGGCATCGACATCAAAGGGCTAACGACGGACGAAGGTATAGCTTTTGCTTCCTATAAATATTTAGGAGTATGCAATAGCTTAGTTTAGGCTTTTAGAGCACTTTAATGATAGTAGTATCATTTGGCAGTGTAGAGCAGACTATAGGCGTGGACCTAGAGTTGGTAGAGCTTGCACTGATTTGAGGTACGGAAGTACTGTTCGAGATATCCTGACTGAGTATGCATGTATTATGTGACTGCATGGTTTATATGTCATTGATTTATGCTGCATTCATTTGCATACTGAGCTATCTTCTTCGAGATGTCTGTTAGTAGGGTTGTACCCTATCCTGTTAGTGGATGGACTTCCATGGCTTTGGGTCCAGCATATCCACTGGTATTATGGTATGGGAGCCACCTCCTGAAGCGACGGAACAGCGTGCTACATACCAGGGCCCGGTTTGTCCCTGTTATCTGATCTTTGACCTCGAGTTTATAGGAAGTTCACTTTGCATGCATGTATACTCATACTCTCGTACTGAGCGTCTTATGCTCACGTCTCGTACTCTGTGTTTCTGGACACCCTATTCCATGGGGCAGGTTTGCGATTGGACGAGGCGGGTGGATCCAAGAGGGGCTAGTCAGTGGTTGACTAGCTGGAGCTTCGTCTAGGTTTTATTTCTGTTTTTTTGAGGTTGATACAGCTATTCGATTTGGTTGTATATTATTTGGATAAATTACAGATTTCTTTACTTGGGATTGTATAATGTTTATGGTTTCCATAGATTATTATGATATCTGTTTAATTAAGTTAATTGCATGCCTAAGTTCTGTTAGTAGGTGATCCGGGTAAGGGTCACTAGACAGGGACACCATGAAGTCTGACTACCTCACGGATGTACAATTCCGCATACTGAGCCATGGAGTAGGTCGTCCTCACCGGTAGGAAGTGTGCCGACTTAGTGAGGCAATCTACAATAACCCATATGGCATTCGAATTCTTCACCGTCCTAGGTAACCCTACTACAAAATCCATCGTAACGTTTTCCCATTTCCACTCGGGTATAGGGAGAGGCTTGAGTAAACCAGCGGGTCTTTGATGTTCTGCCTTAACCTGCTGACAAGTCAAACACTCAGTCACAAATCGGGCAATGTCTTGCTTCATGCCCGGCCACCAATATAACTACTGAAGATCACGGTACATTTTCGTACTCCCTGGGTGAATGGAGTACGGCGATGCATGAGCCTCTGCCATGATCGTAGTCCGCAAAGAATTACTTGCAGGCACCCAAAATCGACCTCGAAATTTCACAATCCCATCAACCACTGAATACAAGCCACTGCTCCTCTCCTCATCTCTTTGTCTCCACTTACTTAACTTCTCATCCTTAGCCTGCTCAGCACAGATACGGTCAAACAGTGTAGTCCCCATTGTCAAAGAAGATAATTGGGGCGCTCTACCCCTGGCATAAAACTCCAAATCAAACCTTTGAATCTCATACTGCAAAGGTCTAGATACTGACAAGGTGGAAATCACTGCTGCTTTCCTACTCAATGCATCCGCAACGACATTAGCCTTACCCGGGTGGTAACTAATGTCGCAGTCGTAGTCCTTCACCAACTCCAGCCATCTCCGCTGCCTCATGTTCAACTCCTTTTGGGTAAAGAAGTACTTGAGGCTCTTATGGTCCGTAAAGATCTTGCACCTTTCCCCATAGAGGTAGTGCCTCCAAATCTTGAGTGCGAAGACTACGGCGGCCAACTCAAAATCATGAGTAGGATAGTTCTTCTCATGTCCCTTTAACTGTCTGGAAGCATAGGCAATCACTTTCTCTCGCTGCATAAGAACTTCTCCTAATCCCAGTTTAGAAGCATCCGTGTAAACAACAAAATCACCTTGCCCAGATGGCATGGCTAAAACTGGCGCTGTTGTGAGAGCTGTCTTCAATACATCAAAGCTCTGCTGGCACTCCGGACTCCAATCAAACTTAGCATTCTTCTTGGTCAATGCGGTCAAAGGCACTGCAATAGACGAAAAACCCTTGATGAACTTCCTATAATAGCCTGCCAACCCAAGGAAGCTGCGAATCTCCGACGCATTACCAGGTATAGCCCACTCTTTCACTGCTTGAACCTTAGAGGGATCAACCTCTACACCACTCTTGGAGATTACATGACCCAAGAATGCTACTCTTTCCAACCAAAATTAACACTTGTCGAACTTAGCAAACAACTTCTGACCTCGAAGTATCTCAAGAACTGTCCTCAAGTGTTGGGCATGCTCCGCTCGATCCTTGGAGTAAATGAGGATGTCGTCAATGAAAACAATAACAAACCGGTCTAAATATGGCTGAAAGACGCGGTTCATGAGATCCATGAAGACCGCGGGTGCGTTCGTCAACCCAAACGGCATCACAAGGAACTCATAGTGGCCGTATTGAGTCCTAAACGCTGTCTTGAATACATCTGACTCCTTCACCTTCAGTTGATGATACCCGGAACGAAGATCAATCTTCGAAAATATGGAGGGTCCTTGCAACTGATCGAAGAGGTCTTCGATCCTAGGCAAATGGTACTTGTTCTTCACAGTCACCCCATTGAACTCGCGGTAATCAATACACAACCTTAGGCTCCCATCCTTCTTCTTCACGAAGAGAACCGGTGCGCCCCACGGAGAGAAACTAGGGCGTATAAAACGCTTATCTAGCAACTCTTGAATCTGCTCTTTCAACTCCTTCATCTCCGTAGGCGCCAACCTATATGGTGCCTTAGAAATTGGCACGGTACCCAGGACCAAATCGATAGAGAACTCAATCTCCCTATCCGGCGGAAGACCTGCAACATCTTCCGGAAACACATCTCCAAAATCTCGGACTACATCCACAGCTGTAATCACTGGTCTAACTGGCATCTCTGTCAAGGTAAAACTTGCCAAGAATGTCTCACAGCCCTCCGACACAAGTTGTTTCGCCTGTAAAAAAGATATGACCTTAGCCTTCCTTCGACTCTTGACTGCCTCAAACCAGAAAGGCTCAACACCTTTCGGTCTAACCAACACTGATCTCTGATGAAAATCGATAACCACCGCATTCTTCACCATCCAGTCTATCCCAAGAATCAGATCGAACTCGGGCATGGGAAACACTATCAGGTCTGCTTTCACCGTCTAACCCTGCAAGAGAAGTTCAAGACTCCTGACCATGCTCTTGGTGGTCAGTTCCTCCCCTGACGGGATAATAACTGAGAATCCCACCGACAACTGCTCTCGCTGAATACCCCACTTGAGCACAAACGCCTCAGAAATAAAAGAATGTGTAGCCCCCGAGTCTAATAACGCCTTGGTGGCTACACCAGCTACTAAAATTCTTCCTACAAAAACCACAGTTACAACGTAGCAGTTGGGTCCTGTTACGCCTTAAACGCATACAAATCTCGTGTAATTAGATTAATGTTTTTAATGCATTAACAATTCTCATAATTAAATTGTTTTGATGATTACAAAACTCGGTTAATCGTTACTAACAGTTTAAAGTGAGAAATTTGCAGGTAATAATATTTTTGAGTATAGACAATATTGGAAGCAAGAACCGATAATCAAAAAATTGGGAAAAGTTAGAATCTGTCCAGGTTCGGACGACCCGAAGAAAACTTCGGATGCTCCGAAGTATTTCCAGAATTTAATAAAGATCGGAGGACAAGTTCGGAGACTTTGAAGACTACTTCGGATGATCCGAAGTGAGTTCGGACGACCCGAAGATTTTCCATAAATTAAATAAAGATCGGAGGCACTCTCGGAGGCCACTAAAAGAATACTTCAGACTAGGGGTGGGCAATCGGTTCGGGTAGTTCGGGTCCCGACCCGACCCGAAACCGATCGGGTGCAAAATTCGGGTAGATCGGGTTTTTAATCGGGTTCGGGTATTAACCAAACCCGACTAAAACTTAATCGGTTCGGTTTCGGGTAATAAAATACTACCCGAAATACCCGATCGGGTACCCGACTATCCAATTATTATTTTTTTAAAATATATATATATATATATATATATATATGGGATTTGGAATAGGAATAAGCTCATTAATTTCAATAAATTTGATTGATATTAACCTTCATTTGGAAAACCCGGTCATATTGTAAATTTGGATCAAATGATATTTAAATTTTTTTTTTGAAATTGATTTTTTTAAATCTTAATCAAATTATTTTTCATAATTTTTGTTTTTATTTATTATTCATTCTTCCATGGGAAAATCTTGTCGTAATTGGAAACCTATGATTCAAATGATTTTTTCATGCTCATTTTTTTTGTTTTTGAAATTGACACTAATAAAAAAAGAGCAAGAAAATTAAAATTATTTTTCTTCATTAGGCACAAGGTTAAAACCGAACCTGACCCGACCCGACCCGAACCCGATTTAATCGGGTACCCGACTAGTCGAGTACCCGAGGTTGTCGGTTCGGTTTCGGGTAGTGCAAAACACAACCCGACTAATCGGGTACCCGACCCGAACTACCCGAAACCCGAATTACCCGACCCGTGCCCACCCCTACTTCGGATGATCCGAAGTGAGTTCGGACAACCCGAAGATTTTCCAGGAATTAATTAAAGATCGGAGGCACTCTCGGAGGCCACGAAATGACTACTTCGAACCACACGAAGACATGTTCGGACGACCCGAACTCCTTTACGGCCTTGAAGATTTTGTCGGAAGAAAATTTGCCGGAATGAATTTAATGCCGCCGTTCGGACAACCCGAAGATGACTTCAAACCACCCGAACAGTTCACCAGACGTAAGAATTTGAATTTCAATCAGACAAGGTTCGAACGAACCGAAGGCCCGTTTGGACGACCCGAACCCGTTCGGATTGGCACCTATAAATACATGCCATTTGAAACCTTCTCAACTCACCAATTCACTCTCAACTCTCTTTGCAAGCAAGTTCCTCTCCTACAAGAGTTAAAAGAAATATTTGTGAGATATATATTCAAAATCGAGGGTTGTTTGTATAAGTTCATTCATGAGTTGGTTGCTCGGTTATTGTAAACACTTGTGTGTGAAGCCAAGTGTATTTACGAGTGTTGTGGCTATCCTTGGAGCCCTTAAGGCCAAGTGTTGAGTTGTATCGGCTCGGTGATCGTGTCAAGTTGTAAGGCTATCCTTGGAGCCATCAAAGCCATGTCGTTCGAAGTGCTAGTGGATCCTTGGTTAATCGATCTTAACCAAGAAGGGGAGACGTAGACGATTTATCGTCGAACTTCCATAAACATCTCTTATCCCTTTTACTGCTTTATTTACATTACGCATTTATTTACCGCACTTATTATTAATTGCTTTAAGTCTTCCGCTTGCATATTTGCATAAACGCTTTAAATTGCTAAAGTTGCTAATAGAACCTAAATCCCCCCCCCCCATTAGGTTCTAACAAGTGGTATCAGAGCCACCTTTTTACAAAATATTTTCAAAAAGGTTCTTATGGCAAATCTAGCGAGCGACTATGCTCAAGGGCAATCAACAAATCGTCCTCCTCTTTTTAATGGCATAAACTACGGATATTGGAAAAATCGAATGTCCCTATATATCCAATTCGTAGACTATGACCTTTGGAAGGTTACTGTGAAAGGTCCCTACATACCTACTAAAGAGGTTGAGGGTGTCAAAATTCCTAAAGGAATGGACGACTTTTCTAAGGAGGATATGAAACTTATATCTCAAAATGCTAAAGCCATGAATATTCTTCATTATTCTTTAGATATGAACGAGTAAAACCGGATCTCAATGTGCTCATCCGCTAAAGAGATATGGGACAAGTTGGAGATATGCCATGAAGGGACTAATCAAGTCAAAGAAACGAAGATCGATCTACTCCAACTCAAATACGAAACATTCGAGATGGAATCAAATGAAGATGTAGATACTATGTTCCGAAGGCTTACTCAAATTATCAATGAGCTATCCCAACTCGGGGAACAATATCCAACCAAACAAGTGTGGAGGAGAGCTCTACGCGCCTTACGCAAGGAGTGGGATGCCAAGAGGACGGCTATCATAGAATCCAACAAAGGCGACACCGCTTCCTATGACCTTGATCAACTTCATGGGACTCTAAAAACCCATGAGTTGGAACTGTCAACAAGGAAGAAAATAAAGAAAGAAGACATCAAGGCAAAGGGGATTGCTCTATCTAGCCAATCCAAAGAAGATGAAGATGATGATATGGCACTCTTTGCAAGAAAATTCAAAAGATTTATGCGAGGAAACAACTTCAAAAAGAAGACGGACAAAGAAGTTACCTGCTACAATTGTCAACAACAAGGCCACTATGCAAATGAGTGTCCTCTCAAGAAGAAAGTTGACAAGAGAAAGAAGAAAGCACTCATAGCCACTTGGAGTAATAGCGACGATGACGAGGAGGAAGCAAACATCTGCCTCATGGCTAAAAGTGATGACATCGTCTCCGACGACGATGACGAGGTACCTTCCTATGATGAACTACTACATGCATATAAAAACATGTTAAATATGGCTAAATCTCTTAGAAAAGAAAATAGAAAGCTCAAACATGAATTAGAGTCTAAGGAGCATGAAAACCTAAGATTAAAAGATGACATAGCTCACTTAGAAAAATCTTTTGATAAGTTCAATGTTAGTAGTAATAATTTGAATAATTTACTTAGCATGCAAAAATGTAGTTTTGATAAGGGTGGAATAGGGTACGGTAAAAAATCAATAGACTTTACTAGTCTAATTGCTAAAACAAAAATGAGATCACCCCCTACATGCTCTTATTGTTGTAAAATTGGTCATGCTAGATATAAATGTAGATCCTTGAGATTTCAATATGATAAAAAGATCTATATGAAATGGAGGCCTAAGAGTACTTAACAACTCATCAGTTGGCATTATGAGATCATGATCTAAGGGAGTTCATCATAGACCGGTTTAAACTGCCTTGACTTGCGACTGGTCTTCCTGATGAACGCTGCTCTGTCCAAGAAAATAGGTTTTTAAAGAGGCCATAGCCCTACCTACTACTGGGAGCACTTTTAGAAAGTGGCGATGATGTTGCTATGAGAGACTGAACTCTTAGAAGTCTATTTTGTATCTCTCTTTTCTAACATTGTGGACCCAAAAGAACTAAAGGGTACCAAAACCAATTTTTGCAGGGAAATAGGAAAACTGTTCTTCCTAGCATATGGTATCTAGACAGTGGATGTTCTAGACATATGACGGGAAACAAAGAGCTACTCCAATCCATCAAACCAAAGGATAAAGGAACTGTCACATTTGGAGACAACAACAAAGGAGTTATCGAAGGAATCTACTCAATAGGTATATCTGAATCTTGCTTGATTGATGATGTACTCCTAGTGAAAGGGCTTAAGCATAACTTACTAAGCATAAGTCAATTGTGCGATAGAGGTTATGAAGTCAAGTTCACTCCTCAACACTGCACTATATCACTCACGACTGACAAATCCATAAATTTCAAAGGATATAGAATTGAAAATGTATACAAGGTTTCTTTAAACAATTTATCTTTATCAAATATTAAAAGCCTTGTATCCTTGAATGTTGATGATAACATTCTTTGGCATAGACAACTAGGTCATGTTGGTCCTAGTACTATAGAAAAACTTTTTAAACTTGATTTAGTTGTTGGTATGCCAAAACTCAATTTAAAATTAGATTCTGTTTGTGATGCGTGTCAACTTGGCAAACATATAAGAGAATCTTTTAAAAGAAAAATTTTTGTATCTACTTCTATGCCCCTTGAACTTCTTCACCTAGATCTATGTGGTCCCTCGAGGAACGCTAGCCTAGGAGGGAAGCTTTATGCATTTGTCATTGTGGATGATTTCTCACGTTACACGTGGACATTATTTTTAGCCCACAAAAATGATGCCTTTGATTATTTTAAAACTTTTGTCAAACGAGTTGAGAATGAGAAAAATCTTATATCAAACAGATCCGTAGTGACCACGGAACTGAATTTCAAAATGAGAGTTTTTCAAATTTCTGTGAAGAGAAAGGCATCGGTTACAATTTTTCTTGTCCTAGGACTCCTCAACAAAACGGGGTCTTTTGTGAGAAAAAATAGGACACTTTTGGAGATTGCAAGGACCATGTTATGTGAGCATTCTCTACCAAAATATTTTTGCTGCTTGTTACATCATTAATCGTGTATCAATAAGGCCAATTCTCAAGAAAACTCCATATGAATTATGGAGAGGGAGAAAGCCTAACATTTCATACTTTCGAGCTTTCGGTTCCAAATGCTATATTCATAATAACGGTATGGACAACCTTGGCAAATTTGATGCCAAATCCGACAAAGGTATTTTTCTTGGATATTTTACTACAAGTAAGGCTTTTAGAGTATTTAATAAACGCACTTTACTTGTTGAAGAATCTATGCATGTTGTATTTGATGAATCTATGTCAATAGTCTCTCGCACTAACAATGATGATGTAGAATTACTCGAAGAAGAGATGACTTCATCAAGTCTAAATGATTTAGATGTTTCTGTTGAGGAAACACCACTTCCAAAGGATTGGACGCTTCACAAAGATCATCCTATAGATCTTATCATTGGAAGTCCTTCGAAGGGTGTAACCACTCGTTCTTCTCTTAATAATATTTTCAATCATCTTGATTTTATTTCACATGTTGAACCTAAGTGCATTGATGATGATTTATTAAATGATTCTTGGATTATTGCTATGCAAGATGAATTGAATGAGTTTAAACGTAATGATGTTTGGAATCTTGTTCCTTGGCCGCATGATAGATCTATTATTGGCACTAATGGGTGTTTAGGAATAAACTTGATGAGCATGGTACTATCACTAGAAATAAAGATAGACTTGTAGCAAAAGGATATAGTCAAGAAGAAGGCATAGATTATGATGAGACATATGCGCCTGTTGCTAGACTAGAATCCATTCGCATGCTACTTGTTTTTGCTTGCTCTAAAAATTTTAAGTTATTTCAAATGGATGTTAAGAGTGCTTTCCTGAATGGTGAATTGAAAGAAGAAGTTTATATTGAACAACCTGATGGCTTTGTTGATGCTTTACTGCCTGATCATGTGTATAGATTAAACAAAGCTTTGTATAGATTGAAACAAGCTCCTAGAGCTTGGTATGATAAACTGTCTACTTTCTTGCTTTCAAATGGTTTTTCAAGAGGAAAGATCGACATTACTTTATTCACCAAGAATGTCAAAAATGATCTTTTGATTGTGCAAATTTATGTTGATGATATAATATTTGGTTCTACTGACAAATCTCTTTGTCAAGATTTCTCCAAACTTATGCAGGAACACTTTGAGATGAGCATGATGGGTAAACTTAACTATTTCCTCGGATTGCAAATCAAACAGTGCAAGGATGAGTTCTTTGTGAACCAAAGCAAATACATCAATGAGATTGTAAAGAAGTTTGGGATGGAGAACACAAAATCATCATCCACACCGATGAGCACAGCAATCAGATTCGACAAGGATGAAAATGGTGAATCTGTAGATCAATCTTCCTTTCGTAGTATGATTGACTCCTTATAATATGACACTGCTAGTAGACCGGACATTATGTTTAGTGTTTGCTTGTGTGCAAGATTTCAATCATGTCCAAAGGAATCACATTTGTTCGCCTTAAAACGCATTTTCAAATATCTTTTAAATACTCCAAATCTCGTCTTGTGGTATTCGAAAAATTCCTTCTTTGATTTAAAAGCTTACTGTGATGCCGACTTTGGTGGATATAAGGTGGACCGAAAAAGCACTAGTGGAACCTATTTCTTTTTAGGAAACTGTTTAGTTTCTTGGTTTTCCAAAAAGCAAAACTGTGTTGCGTTGTCAACGACCGAAGCCGAATATATGGCTGCCGGTAGTTGTTGTGCGCAAATTCTTTGGATGAAGCATCAATTGCTCGACTATGGCGTCTCTTTTTCAAAAATCCCTATTTTCTGTGACAACACTAGCGCCATTTGTCTTACAAAGAATCCGATTCAACATTCGCGCACCAAATATATTGACATTCGTCATCATTTTATTCGTGACCACATCGAACGAAATGAAGTTGAACTTCAATATGTTGACACGTCAAATCAAATTGCCGATATTTTTACAAAACCACTAGATGAAAATAATTTTATTCGTTTGCGTGGTAAACTTGGCATGATTGAGTTGTAAACACTTACGAACATAAATAAATTTAATGTCATATTAAGGGGGAGCTTAATATTAAAATCGAGCAAATTAATTTTGGATAATATAAATCAATTATATTTATTCAAAATTAAAAAGCTCACATTTTATGTGAATTATTTGATTTAAATACTTAAAATTGCAAAATTTAATTTAAGGTTCATTTTTTCAAATTTTTGAAACTTCGGCTGGTTCGGACCACCCGAACCATAGTTCGGATTGTCCGAACTTCCTCGCGCCCATTCAATTCAAGACTTTCAAAAATCCCTCCTGATTAGCCCGTTCGGGCCCTCCGAACCAAGCTTTAGATCGTCCGAACTATGGGCGATAAAACTTTGAATTTTGACCGCCTCAGCTTCGGGCCCTCCGAAGAACTTCGGACGCCACGAACTTAAAATTGTACTGTTCGGACCATCCGAATGTACTTCGGGTCCTCCAAACTTGAATTACAGATTGTCAATCTTATCCCCTCGGTAATCAGGTTCGGACCGTCCGAACCCAGTTCGGATCGTCCGAACCCTCTGCTATATATACCCCCTCGGGCCATCCGATTTCTTCACCCCTAAAAACTTTGTTTTCTCCTCTCTCATCCGAAATCTAGCCTAAAAAATGCCTACCAAACGCCGTCGTGATCTAGCTAGCTCTAGCCGCCCAATCCCTATCCATGATCCAAATTTACCGGCTATTTCTCGTCCTATCCCTGAGGATTATCCCACTCGACCGATTTTACCCGGTCGTATTCTCGATGTCACCTATCTTGCGACATCACATCTGCTTTTATTGCCTCTCATTGCTGCCCAACATTGGGAATCCTTTTTCCAGCCTTCCATTCCGGATGCCATCTTTCCGGAGTTACTTTACGAGTTCTACGCCAACCTGGAACTCGAACTTGGCGAGGAGTTTCATATCGCCACGATTGTCCAGGGTCGGCATGTTCGCTTTTCTGTCTCCAACTTTGCCGAGTGGTTTGACCTTCCTTTGCTAGGACCCAACAACTATTTCGGTCAGGGATGGCCCACTGATGATTCTACTTTTGATCGAGATGAGGTTCTTTCTACCATTCTTGGTTGTCCAGCCACTGTACGTTGCCGACGATCATATTTCTTTGAAACAACTCCATCCCGACTACCAAATCATTCAGAAATTGATCACTACTTCCATCATTCCGCGCAGTGGAGACTCATCCACCTGCAAATATCTTGATCTTTATGTTCTCTACCATATTGTCTCTTTCCGTCCTTTCAACCTTCCTCGATTCATTATGCAGGCTATGCATAATGCGGCTAAAGCCACGAGGAAAGTTTCTCTAACTTTTGCTCGTGTCATCAACCGCATTTTGACTCATTTTGACATCTCTTTTGATAACCCAAATGCTCTTCTCATCTCTGATTTCCACACTTTCAACCATTCTTCGATTACCAAGATGGAACTATCTTGGAATCCTGTCCTTTCTTGTTGGGTTAATGACCCAACTCGTGCCTTTAAAAAATATCTTCCAGACAAACATTTTTCACTTCCTTATTCGAGTCTTTCACCCACTTCTCAAGCTAAGGGTTTTCCCAATGGGCCGCCTGCCGAAGAAGGAGGACCTTTTTCTTCTGGTTTTCATACTTTTCCAAATCTTGGCGAGCTTCCATTTGAGTTACCCGAAGTTCCTGCTACCCCCGCTCCTCAGACTGATCGTCTTTTCGAGACTCTTTAGCGCATTGAAGGGAATCTAGCCAGCCACTTTGCATCTTCTACTACCTCTATGGATGCATTGATTATGAGAGTTGCCTCGCTGGAGACTCGCTTCGATGACTTTTTCTCTCGCTATCCTTCGCCGCAGCACGATGATGACTCTTAGATTTTATTTTTGCATTTTAAGTTGTACTTGTTTATGCTTTTAATGTAAAAATTTCTAAATTAGTTTAATGAAATTATTGTGTAATTTAATTTTCTCGTCTTTTAATTGCTTTTTGATTATCGCAAAAAGGGGGAGAATTAATTTGGTTAAATAATTATTCATTAAATTGAGGGGGAGTTTTAATTATTATAGCTTAAACAATATTTGAGTAAATTTGTTTAATTATATTATTGTCTTATTTTATTTCTCCTATTTAACCAAGTTTTGTGATCATCAAAAAGGGGGAGATTGTTACGCCTTAAACGCATACAAATCTCGTGTAATGAGATTAATGTTTTTAATGCATTAACAATTCTCATAATTAAATTGTTTTGATGATTACAAAACTCGATTAATCGTTACTAACAGTTTAAAGTGAGAAATTTGCAGGTAATAATATTTTTGAGTATAGACAATATTGGAAGCAAGAACCGATAATCAAAAATTTGGGAATAAAAATTCAAAAGTTAGAATCTGTCCAGGTTCGGACGACCCGAAGACAACTTCGGATGCTCCGAAGTATTTCTAGAATTTAATAAAGATCGAAGGACAAGTTCGGAGACTTCGAAGACTACTTTGGACGATCCGAAGTGAGTTCGGACGACCCGAAGATTTTCCAGGAATTAAATAAGGATCGGAGGCACTCTCGGAGGCCACGAAAAGAATACTTCGGACGATCCGAAGATTTTCCAGGAATTAAATAAAGATCGGAGGCACTCTCGGAGGCCACGAAATGACTACTTCGGACCACCCGAAGACATGTTCGGACGACCCGAACTCCTTTACGGCCTTGAAGATTTTGTCAAAAGAAAATTTGCCGGAATGAATTTAATGCCGCCGTTCGGACGATTTGAAGATGACTTCGGACCACCCGAACAGTTCACCAGTCGTAAGAATTTGAATTTCAATCAGACAAGGTTCGGACGACCCGAACCCGTTTGGATTGGCACCTATAAATACATGCCATTTGAAGCCTTCTCAACTCACCAATTCACTCTCAACTCTCTTTGCAAGCAAGTTCCTCTCCTACAAGAGTTAAAAGAAATATTTGTGAGATATATATTCAAAATCAAGGGTTGTTTGTATAACTTCATTCGTGAGTTGGTTGCTCGGTTATTGTAAACACTTGTGTGTGAAGCCAAGTGTATTTACGAATGTTGTGGCTATCCTTGGAGCCCTTAAGGCCAAGTGTTGAGTTGTATCGGCTCGGTGATCGTGTCAAGTTGTAAGGCTATCCTTGGAGCCATCAAAGCTAAGTCGTTCGAAGTGCTAGTGGATCCTTGGTTAATCGATCTTAACCAAGAAGGGGAGACGTAGACGATTTATCGTCGAACTTCCATAAACATTTCTTATCCCTTTTACTGCTTTATTTACATTACGAATTTATTTACCGCACTTATTATTAATTGCTTTAAGAATACTCGCCCAGTCGCGGGTCTCAAGAATATCTAGCACTTAGTATAACCAAATTCTTACTTAAAACAATTTACCGACATAAATCCAAAAATAAATTTAAGTTACCGATTTAACTTAAATTCTTAAAGTATTACCTGTGATCAGGGTGGTATCAGGTTCGGCCTCTTCGGCCTGCATCAAGAATACTCGCCCAGTCGCGGGTCTCCTAGCCTTTGGACAATCAGCTATCACGTGTCCTGGCCTCTTGCCCCTGTAGCATAATCCAGCTCCCATCAAACACTTCCCATAGTGGGTCTGTGGGCCTGATGCCCCTGAGGTCTGTGGGCCTGATTCCCTTGGGGTCCGTGGGCCTGATTCCCCTGCTGATGCGGTGGTCCATGGTACGGCCTCTTGCCATGCAGCTGCTGCTGGCCATGAGCTGGGAATGGCCTCTTGCTCTGCGCCTCTGCGCTGATATCCCTCAGTGTCTGCTCAAACCTCAAGGCCTGCCTAAGGGCCGAAGCATAGTCAGCTGGCTCCGCCATAAGTACATCCCGACGGATGGCAGGTCGTAGCCCCACAATGAAGTGCTGGAGCTTCTCCTCCTCATCGTCTCCAATCAAGGGCACAAAGTGGCAGCCCCTCTCAAACTTCACCACAAACTGAGCCACTGACAAATTTTCCTTGTCGTAGACTCATAAACTCCGTCTTCAAACGGGCCCTCACATCAGCAGTGAAATACTTCTCAAAGAAAAGTTTCTTGAAATCAGTCCAAGGTAGAGTAGCCGGATCCATAGTCTTCTCCACTCCCTTCCACCAGAGGGCGGAATCATCCTGGAGAAGAAAAACAGCACACCGCACTAGATCTGGATCTCCCAACTGCATATAGCAAAAGATCAACTCCAACGAACGAATCCATCCCTCCGCTACCAATGGATCAGTAGTGCCAGCAAAGTCCTTAGGATTCATCTTCCTAAACTGCTCATAAATGGTCCCCATTCCAGCCCTAGGAGTGTCCACATGTCGCTCAAGGATACGGGCTAATCCAGCTAGCACCTGAGTCCCAACATCCATAACTGGTGGAGGTGGAGGCGGTGGCGGTGGCGGTGGCGGCGGTGGTGGATGTGGAGGACGTCCATGACGAGCGGCCATCTGTACGCAAGTTCAAATTCCACACTTAAATTTCATGCCTAAGGGAAAAAGGTTTCTTTAAACTTTTATAAACTCAAGGGCTTTAAAACTCTTATTTTCAACATTTAAACAGTCAAAGATAGCAAAATTTTAAATCTTACAGACTTTGAGGCGAGATCTCCTGAGTCCCAACGTTCGGAGGTAGGCACAACCCAAGCCCAATGACCGTGCTTTGGTACCAACTGAAACGACCCTAACTACTAAAACTAAATAAATAAAGAAATTGAGGAAAAAAAATTAAAATTTTTGGCATGACCTATTTGTTTGAATAAAAAAACCACATGTCTCAAACATCAGTTTAAATAAACCTCAACCCGAGGTGAACAACAAACACAAGCATGCAGATTAGTAACTAATTCGACGCCAACCGAAGGAACAAAGTATTTAAAGTTTACATGCCAACATAATTTGCAGGGAATAACACATCCTGCTAACGAAGGGAAAAACAACCAACGACACAATATAATTATTACATAGACATAAATGCGGAAAGAAAAGAGCTGCAACGGTCAGGGTGTGCCTCCGAACACCTATGGGCCCTGGAAATCCTGCCCCGCAGCCTCATCCAAGTTCTCACCTGCACCAAGCATAGTAGTGAGCCTAAAAGCCCAGCAAGATTTAAATAATATAGCAAGGGTTCAAAATAATGCATAATACTAAAAATAGTACACGGTACACTAATGAGTCTCACACGAAGAGGAAAAATCATAACATGCCCGAAGTAAGAACAATAACAATATGCGATGAATATACACATTCATGAATCAATTATCCTTTACTTTACTTTTGAATTTGGGTCCTCGATTGTGAATATGGTTTTGATCGATCAATGGCTGCAGTATACTATGCCGGCAAGGACGCCGAGATTAATCTCGTCGCCACATTGCCACTTTTTCATTTTTTTGGTAGGGGAGCCGAGATAAATCCCGGCCGCTTACTACACGTCTCGTTTGGTAGGGGAGCTGGGATGTCTCCCAGCCGCTTACTACACGTCTCATTTGGCAAGTGAGCCAGGGCATCCCCCGACCGACATTGCACATACAAGTCACAACCAAATCACTTCATTCATTAACTTTTCCTTTCAATTAACATTTCTCAATTCAACATTTAAACCTTTACAAACATTTCTTTTAATACTAGACTTTGGGACTAGAATATTAAATAAATTTGAAGTCACACACGCGAATAGATGGCGTTGAATGATGTAAACAAAATAAACTCAAAAGATAGCACGACATAAGTTTTATGGATGATTGGAGTGTAGGGGAACACCCTTGGCTTAAAGCTTTACTCCTTTTTACTTAAGTTTACGCTCACAAGGGTCCAACTCGAGCGGTCGGCCTATAAAATCCATAACTCATCCCATATTAATCCAAAAGACTTTCCGTTCGAACCGGCACCTCAAACACCCTTAAGAAACTCTAATAACCCGTAATTACATTTTTATAATGGTCCAAACCAACTCAAACACTTAGACACACGGACAGCCCGTAAATAAGGGAAAAATATGTTCACGTCATCCTAACTTAAAACATACATAACCCAATCGATTTTTATCCAAAATAGGCCCATTTTATACCGACACGATCCTAAGATCCTATAATTTAAGAAAATCAGAGGTAGCCCCTGCCCAGACCTCCAGAACCGACCTCACCAGACCCATTTCCCTTAGTGTCGACGCGACGATAAAATTCTGTTTTGGCACTCCTAAGGCTATGGCTTACCAAACTCACTCCTCATGCCCTAGCACCTCAAGAACCCATCCAAGTAACTTGTAAGCATCCCTAAATGTCCAGCTAGGACCCTTGGACAAGGCCCTACCTTGACTCTACTTAACTTCTCTCTTTGAACGAAACACTTAACTTAACGCCTTCAAAACACTACTAGCTAATAACCCAACCAAACATTCTAACAACCAGCCCCATAATCCATCCAAAACTCAATCCAAACACATGTTTAAGACCCAAGAACACTTCATGGGCAGCCCCTCCACTCCCTTCATCAACATCCTCAAAAACTTCAATTCAAACGCCACAAACTCAACACAATTTATATCATTTCAAAGCATATGCATTAAATAACTTGGCTAACACCATGTGCAACTTAAAATCAATCAAGTACACATAAATATGGATCAAAATCAACGTGCTACATTCTGAATTTTTCCACTTCACCATGTAAATTTCATTCAAGTGCTAACAATTCATTTCCTTGAGTTTAAAACACCATCTAGAAGTTGAAAAGCATCAAGCCAAACCCGAGCCCCCTAGAACCCCCTATGGTCAAACACACATATACATGATACCCTAAATAATTTGTCCAAAAACATCAAAACACAAGCTAACCAAGAAAATATATCCTATTATTGGGTTTAAAAGAAGAATGGAGGTAATCTTGCCTCAAAATTGCAACAAGAAAGGAAGGGGGAGGGCTGGACACACACACAAACCCACGGCTAGGGCTGTAGCAGCCTCCAAGGTGGTCTTCACGGCGGCTGGACGGCGGCTGGTCGGCAAGGAGGCGGTGTCCGGCGGCTATGGAAGGGAGAAATGGAGGAGTCGAAGTGTTCTTGTGGAGGGGAGGTGTATGGCGTGAGAAAGGGAGAGGAGATGAGAGAGAGGCAGCTAAGGTTGATTAGAAATGTTAGGGTTTAAGTGTGTGTGTGATATATTATATGTATGTATGTATAGGTGTGAGTGTGTGAGTGTAGGACAAGTCAAAGGTACCTTTTTGACCACAAAAATGTGCTAGTTTTGAATTTAAAATTTTAGTTTGAAGAATTTCCTCTAATTTAAATATCTAAGTCTAGAATCCTAAATTTTAAATGCCAAGAATGAAATTTCACTTGTCCGGGTCCAAAAAGGCTAATATGGGAGATTTAAAGAGTTACGCGCGAAAATGCGCTTACGCGATTTTCTTGAATGGAAAAATCTAAAATAAATATTTTTATTTTATTTTCCTCACCTCTCAAGGAATTTAGGTCACCTAAATTTATAATAAAGGATTTTCCCGCCGTGTCCGCCCTTGCCGTGTACCGAAGCCGAAAGTTACCAATATAAGCAGTTTAAGCAATTAAATTTTAATATCATGCAAATAATTCTAAGAAGATTTAAATAATTTAAATTACAAGGAATTTTAGAATTTTAAACATTAAAATTAATTTAGGCATGGAATTTAATTTATGGATTTTAGGCGTCACATTATATGTCAAAACACATCTACACACAAAGGGCTACGTGTTATATGTTTTGTGAAAAAGCCAAATCGGAAGTCTAAGACATCAAACATGCCAATTAAATTTGGGTCATGGTATTAACATTCAAGGAGACAAGCAGCCACCAACTTTACTATTCCACATTTAACGAGTCTTGGACTCTTGCTCTCATTTGGCCTATAAATAGATGTGTTGTATAAGCTTTGTAGTGTGAAAAAGTGTAGAAATATTCCTCACTTGTAAAATAAATATTGTGTGTGTAAGAATAAGAGGTTGAGTGTGCATATTTCTCCAAGTTTAAGTATGCAATTTCTTTTATCCTTACTCTTGAGTCTTATGTTCATGACAAGCTAAATCTTTTTATGTCTAGGTGAAAAGGTTTCATTGTTGGTCAAGTAAGATTATTTCTATTTTGTATATTCTTTCCTTTTCTAATTTTATTTTTACTAATTGATCTTTATTTGTAGGTATAATTTGGATGATTTATTGTTATCTATTTACATCAAATACTTGGTACCTTGAATGTGGTTACCTTGATTTGTTTTCTAATATGATACAATAAATACTACAATAATTATATACTATAAATATATGTATCAATTTATAATAAAGTCATATATATTATTTAGATAAAAGCGTGGCTCTGCCGGTTGTTCTAAATAATATATTGTGATTTGATCTAACATTTACTTTTCTACAACTAACATTTACTTTCTCGCATCTAACATTTACTTTCTCGCAACTAGCATTTACTTTCCCGCCTCTAACATAAAACAAAAGTCATATATTTTATTTAGACGATAGCGTGGCTCTACCGGTTGTTCTAAATGAAATATGGTGATTTGATCTAACATTTAATTTTATGTCAATTTATATTTATGCACTTATATATATATTATGGGTACCATATATTAATTATCGGTTAATCTGATATTAATATAGTGGAAACTATATTATATGATATATTTGTTTAAATATTTAATTGTTCTTTTATGTTTATATTTATGCATCTATATATATATTATGGGTATCATGTATTAACTATCGGTTAATCTGATATTAATATAGTGGGAACTATATTATATGATATATTTGTTTAAATATTTCATTGTTCTTTTATATTTATTCTTATTTTAGTTTTTTTTTTATTTATTTTTGTTAAGCAATCTTAAATAAACCAACTATGAACCTTTGTAGCCTTGACAATTTTATAATTTGTGTATTTGAAGTTTTATAATAATATTCCCATCTATAATATATCATTGCTAAAATTAAACTTACAGCATCCTCTCCGTGGATCGATCTCGTACTCACGAGTATATTACTTGCAGACAACCTACACTTGGGTGAATTTCAATTTAAGTTGTAGCAAGTTTTTGGCGCCGTTGCCGGGGAGGTATAAATTAAGTTTAATTTTTGTTATTTATGATACTTATGTAAATATATGTTATTTTTAATTGTATGATTGTTTGGATTCGTAAACAAAGTGGTAGACTTGTTCAAGTATCTGAAAATATTTTAAACATGGAAGATAATTCTAATAATCAAGATAATAATAATAATAATAATAATAATAATAATAATAATAATAATAATAATAATAATAATAATAATAATAATAATAATAATAATAATAATAATAATAATAATCAAGAACACTTAGGCACCATATGAATCCAATAAGAACTAGTACACCATCTTGTTTGGTTTTTCCTCCTGATGCATCTAATTTCAATTTTAAACCTCAAATCATTCAACTTTTACCAAATTTTCATGGCCTAGATTCTGAAAATCCATATTTGCATTTAAGGGAATTTGAGGAGGTCAACACTTATAATGATCAAAATTGTAGCATGGATATTGTTTGATTAAAGCTTTTCCCTTTTTCTTTAAAAGATAAAGCTAAAACATGGTTGCAAAATTTGAGATCAAGTTCAATAAGATCATGGGAAGAAATGCAACAACAATTTATAAAAAAGTTTTTCCCTTCCCATAGAACAAACTCTTTTAAAAGAAAAATTACAACTTTTTCTCAAAAACAAGGGGAAACATTTTATCAATGTTGAGATAGATATGAAGAGTTACTTAATACTTGCCCACATCATGGTTTTGAAATATGAAGGATAGTTTCTCACTTTTATGAAGGTTTAATACCTAAAGATAGGCAAATGATAGAATTCATGTGTAATGGAACTTTTGAAGATAAAAATCCAAATGAGGCTATGGAATATTTGGAGTCTTTAGCAGAAAATGCTCAAAATTGGGATAATATAGGCTCAATTGAACCACCAAGTAAAACCAATAATTCAACAAATAGGGTTGGTATTTATCATCTTAAAGATGATGTAGATATTCAAGCCAAACTTGCATCTTTAGCAAGAAAAAATAAGTCATTAGAAATGAAAAGGAGTGATCAATTAAAAAGTGTTCAAGAAATTGTTTGTCATATATGTGATACACATGATCATCTTACAAAAAATTGTCCTACTTTGCCTTTATTTAAAGAATGTCTCCATGAACAAGCCAATTATGTTAACAATTTTAAAAAACTTATATTAGAACATTTTTCACAAAAATATAATCCTGGTTGGAGAAATCATCCTAATTTTAGTTGGAGGAATGATAATAATGCACAACCTTCACAACAACCTTTTCAAAATAACCAAAATCATTAAGGTTATGCTCCTTATATCCCACCTCCAAGAAAACATTTTGAAGATGAAATTCATGCATACATTCAAAAGCAAGAGTCTATCAATATTCAAAACATTCAATCTATGAATGATTTGAAAGAAACTCTTGCAAAATTTGCATCTGCACTTAATATTCATGAAAATGGAAAATTTTCATCTCAACCACAACCTAATCCTAAAAATCAAAATCAAGATAAATTTGATCAAGTAAAATATGTTATTACTCTTAGAAGTGGTAAAATAGTTAATGATCCATATAGTGATGAAAACAAAGATCAGTCAAACTCAGTGAGTAAGGATGAAAATCTTGATACTTTCGAGAAAGATGATACTTTGAGTCCTAAGATTAAGAAAGTTGATGATAAATTATCTGAAGTAATATATGAGTCAAATAAACCTGTTCCATTTCCTCATGCATTAGTAAACAATAAAAAACAAAAAAATGATTCTGATATTTATGAAGTTTTTAAACAAGTAAAAATAAATATTTCATTATTAGATGCTATTAAACAAGTACCTTCTTATGCAAAGTTTTAAAAAGATTTATGTACTGTTAAAAGAAAATTGCATGTAAATAAGAAAGCATTCTTAACTGAACAAGTAAGTTCTATTATTCAAAATAATTCTACTTTAAAATATAAAGATTCTGGTTGTCCAACAATTTCATGTATTATTGGAAAAAATAAAATTAAAAAAGATTTGTTAGATTTGGGAGAAAGTGTGAATTTACTTCCTTATTCAGTTTATGAAAAACTGAAGTTGGGAGATTTAAAACCTACATCTGTTACTCTTCTACTAGCCGATAGTTCAAAATACCTAGAGGTATCGTAGAAGATGTGTTAGTTCAAGTCGATAAATTCATATATCCTGTGGATTTTATTGTCTTGGATACACAACCAATAGAAGTGCATAATGAAATTCCATTAATATTAGGATGTCCATTTCTAGCAACTTCAAATCCTTTGATTAATTGTCGAAATGAAATAATGAAATTTTCTTTTGGAAATATGACTTTAGAACTTAATGTGTTCAATTTATGTAAACAACCAAGTATTAATGAAGATGAAGATGATAATGCAATAGAAACAATCTTTGAAGAAAATATACACCAAGAAAACTTAAATCAACAACCAGAAGTTTGTTTAGTGGAAAGTGTTTTTAAATCAAAGTTATTTGAAGAAATTAATGAACTTGAAGAAGTAAAAGAAAATGATCATCCAAAACTTGAATTAAAACCTTTACCAATAGAACTAAAATATGCTTTTCTTGGTGAAAATCAAACATATCATATTGTAATATCTTCTACTCTTTTACCAAAACAAGAAGAAGATTTAATAATATTACTTAAAAAGCATAAAAATGCAATTGGATGGACTTTCCAAGATATAAAAGGTATAAATCTTTTAATATGTACACATAGAATTCACTTGGAATAAAATGCTAAAACATATCAACAACCACAAAGAAGATTAAATCCACACATGAAAGAAGTTGTTAAAAATGAAGTTTTAAAACTATTAGATGTCGGAATTATTTATCCAATCTCGGATAGTAAATGGGTAAGTCTAACACAAGTAGTACCAAAAAAATCAGGCATCACTGTTATAAAAAATGAAAAGGGAGAATTATTACAAGCTAGGATTCCATCTAGTTGGCGTATGTGCATTGATTATAGAAAATTAAATGATGCAACTAGAAAAGATCACTTTCCGTTACCATTTTTAGATCAAATTTTAGAGAAAGTGGCAGGTAATCGGTAGTGACCCAACCCGGATCCACTACCTAATCAGAGTTACAGTAAAAGCGCACGCAATAAAAGCTTAAAGCGTAAAGTGCGGATAATTAAAATACAACAAATCCAATCGACATAATACAACCGACGATATCACAAGTTTATAAGTATTGTTATACAACCAATCGAAGGTTCAGGGTAAATAAATCTCTACCCTCTACAACTTCACACTCTCCCAAGCTCAATCCTGTTGAGAGCCGCCTGGACCGTCCAGCCTCAAACCAGCCCCGCCACAAGGTACACAATACCCAAACACAGGGGCGTGAGCTAGAACGCTCAATACAAAGAAATGATATAAATACAAATATGCGCACACAGATGATTTAAAACTCAAGTGAAAACACTTGCTCATGGCGCCGAGAATATACAGTACCGGCTAGAGAGCGACTCTGCGGGGTACTCGTATACTCCATATCAGGGCTGAGCCAACCCCATCCTGACCCGAATCCAAAACAGGATACAAGCCCCATATGGAAACTGTCATACCCGACTCGAGTCCAAAATGAGATCATTGTTCCCTATGGAGACTGTCAATGACTCACATCTCTCCGGATGCAGTCACACGTAAAATCATGTATGTGCTAAGACGGTAAAACATGCAAAAACATGATAAAGAATATAGCACATTCTCATGCAACATACATGCAAATATCTCATGCCGGCTATCTCGGTCAGTACTTACGTACCTCTAACACTGCTGGACAACCTAGCTCCACTGGCCTATACTCCAAGCCTACTAGTCCAGTCTACTGCTACTACAATGCAAATATCCATGCATCAACAATAAAGCTCTAAAAGCCTTAACTAAGCTGTAGCGTACTCCTAAATATTTTTAGGATGCCAAAGCTATACCTGCGTCCGTCGTTAGCCCTTTGCTGTCGATAGCCTCAAAACTAGGTCATAGCTCCGCGACGACGTCTAGATCACTAAGCCACTTCTGGATTCCCCGTAGGACGTCTAGATCTCCCTAGATCTGAGTTAGAAGGCCTAGTAATTGAGAGAGAAGAAAGGAAATGAGCGAGTCACAAATGAATCTCGGCTCCTCTATTTATAGACGGCGTTCGGGCCGTCCGAACTTGGCTTCGGGCCCTCCAAACTGGTTCGGATCCTCCGATCATGACTTCGGATCGTCCAAACTTGATCGGATCATCCGAACTTGATCGGATCGTCCGATCCTAACTTTGGGTCCTCCGAAGTCCCATCAGTGACGTTAGCCATGATGTCACCTTGCTGACGTAATTGATGACATAAGCCCTAACACTGTTCGGGTCCTCCGATCCCACCGACGGGGCCTCCGATCCTCTTCGGATCCTCCGAACTCCTCTTTAGATCGACCAAACTCCTCGGGCCTCCGATCACGTTCGGGTCCTCCGAACACTAGTTCGGAGCGTTCGAACCTCCCGAGCCATGCCCACCATATTCGAGTATCCTGGATCTATTTCTGGAGTCCGTTAGTTCAACAGGACATCCCTAATCATGTATTAAGAACATGATCATGTGATTAATTACTCATTAATCACTAATTCGAGATGCGGGTTACTACATTTTCCCCCATTTAAGAAATTTCATCCTCGAAATTAGAGTCAGAGGAAAAAGTACGAAACTTAACATGAATGTTCTTTATTACAACTGAACAAGTACAAACTCGATACAAAGAAGTACAAAATCTCAAAATAACTCAGGGTGCTCGGCTAACATCCGACTCTCCAACTCCCAAGTAGCTTCCTCTGTCCCTCTGCATTGCCACTGTACCATCACCAATGGTATACGCTTGTTACGAAGTACCTTGTCCTTCCTGTCAAGAATCCGCAGGGGTTTCTCCACATACGATAGATCCCGATCTACCTTTACCTCGGTCGGATGCAAAATATGCGACTCGTCCGCCACATACTGACTTAACAAGGACACGTGGAACACATCGTGGATCTCCGAAAGATCGGGTGGCAAGGCCAGACGATAAGCCACATCCTCAACCTTCTCGAGAATCTTGAAAGGACCAATAAATCTAGGTGTCAGCTTACCCTTGCGATCAAACCTCATCACCTTCCGAAAAGGTGACACACGCAAGAAAACATACTCCCCTACCTCAAAATGAAGTGGCCTGCGGTGAGTGTTCGCGTAGCTAGCCTGTCGATCCTGGGCTGCCTTAACCCTGCGTCGGATAAACTCTACTGCATCAATCATCTGCTGAATCATCTGAGGACCCTCAACCTGACGCTCGCCAACCTCGTCCCAAAACAAAGGTGTACGACAACGACGTTCATAAAGAGCCTCAAATGGTGCCATGCCAATGCTGCGATGGAAACTATTGTTGTAGGCGAACTCCACCAAGGGTAAATGATCATGCCACGCTGGACCAAAATCCATCACCGCCACGCGAAGCATATCCTCTAAAGTGCGAATAGTACGCTCCGACTGTCCGTCCGTCTCTGGATGATAAGCCGTACTCAAGCTCAAAGTAGTTCCAAGGGCTCGCTGGAATCTACCCCAAAATCTCGAGCTGAATCTCGGATCTCTATCGCTGACAATGCTCAACGGAATTCCATGCAATCGAACAATCTCCCGCACATACAATTGCGCCATCCTATCAAAGGTGTAATCGCGGTTATAGGGAAGAAAATGCGCTGACTTCGATAACCGATCCACGACAACCCAAATAGCATCACAATTCCTGGAATACATAGGCAAGTGGGTGACAAAGTCCATCGTCACATGCTCCCACTTCCATTCAGGAATCTCTAGGCTGTGAAGTAACCATCCGGGTCGTCTAAACTCTGCCTTGACTTGTTGACACACAAGGCATCGGGACACAAATTGATAGACACTACGCTTCATCCATTTCCACCAAAATCGAGTGCGAAGATCCTTATACATCTTCATGCTGCCTGGATGTACAGAGAATCGACTGCGGTGAGCTTGCGATAAGATCTCATCCCTCAAAGTAGAGTCCTCGGGTACCACAACTCGAACAGACAAACACAACAGACCGTCTCCCTGAAAATGGAAACCAGAAGTATTATCACCCTCAGCCAAACGGGTTAACTTCTGCGTCTTCAGATCGGAATTCTGAGCTTCCCGGATTCGTCGATACAACGCTGGCTCTGCAAGCAAAGAAGAAACACGAATCCCTTGCTGTTCTTTCTTATGACGGAATGTAAATCCTAAAGAACAACACTCTTCCACTTCCTTCCGTACCGAATTGGTACGAAAGGAACTCACATAGACTTTGCGACTAAGCGCATCAGCAACAGGATACCTGGATGGTACTTGATCTCACAATCGTAATCCTTCAACAGATCCATCCAATGACGCTGCCGCATGTTCAACTCATCCTGAGTGAACAGATACTTCAAACTCTTATGATCGGTAAAGATCTCAAATCGTTCTCCGTACAAATAGTGACGCCATATCTTAAGAGCAAAGACAATGGCTGCGAGCTCTAAATCATGTACGGGATAGTTCTCCTCGTGAGTCTTCAGCTGTTTGGAGGCATAAGCGATCACGTGGTCATTCTGAGTCAACAAACACCTCATACCCTGGAGAGAAGCATCAGTGAAAACTACAAAACCACCTGATCCAGACGGTAAAGCAAGAACTGGAGCTGTCGTCAGATGACGTCTCAACTCACGAAAACTGTCTTCACAAGAATCAGAACAAACGAAAGAAATGCCTTTCTTCGTCAACTGAGTCAAAGGCTTAGCTATCTGAGAGAAATTCTCCACAAAACGACGATAGTATCCTGCTAAACCAAGGAAACTACGAATCTCAGAAGCTGTAGTCGGACGTGACCAATTCAAAATAGCCTCTGTCTTGCTAGGATCAACAGATACGCCCTCCTGAGAAATGACATGACCAAGGAACACAACTCGATCAATCCAGAAGTCACACTTACTTAGCTTCGCATACAACTGTCTCTCCCTCAAGACCTGCAGTACAGTATAGAGATGGTAGGCATGCTCATCCATGCTGCGAGAATACACCAAAATGTCATCGATGAACACCACCACGAACTTATCCAGAAATTCATGGAAAACTCTGTTCATCAGATCCATAAAAACAGCTGGAGCATTCGTCAAACCAAACGGCATCACTAGAAACTCATAGTGTCCATACCGCGTACGAAATGTTGTCTTAGGAACATCCTCCTATCGAACTCGCAACGGATGATACCCAGACCGAAGATCAATCTTCAAATAGACAGAAGTACCCTGCAACTGATCAAAGAGATCATCTATCCGCGGAAGAGGATACTTATTCTTCACTTTCACCTGATTCAACTGACGGTAGTCAATACACAACCGCATAGACCCATTCTTCTTCTTGACAAACAGTACTGGGGCTCCCCATGGCGAAACACTAGGTCGAATATAACCCTTATCAAGAAGATCTTGCAATTGCTTCTGCAGCTCTTTCATTTCTGACGGTGCCAATCGGTAAGGAGTTCTGGAAATCGGTGCAGTCCCTGGCACTAACTCAATGCCAAACTCAATCTCCCTTACTGGTGGCAAACCTGAAATCTCCTCCGGAAAAACATCTGAAAAGTCACGAACCACTGGTATCTCTCGGATATCTGGCTCTCCTAAGGATGCATCAATGGCGTAGATAAGGTAGCCTTCCCCGCCAGACTCTAAAGCACGTCGGGCCTTCAGAGCTGAAACCACTGGCATCGGGGGTCGCGCTCCCTCACCATAGAAATACCATGACTCGTCACCCTCTGGACAAAACTGAAAAAACCTCTGATAGCAATCCACCATCGCTCGGTAGGTAGTTAATAGATCTATCCCAATGATGCAATCGAAATCCTTTATTGCTAGAATCATCAGGTTAGTACTAAGCTGATGTCCCTCGAAATCTAAAACACAACCCACAACTAGACGCTTGGCTAAAACCTCGCTCCCCATAGGAGTAGAAACCACTAGCAACACGTCTAAAGGAATAAACGACAATCTATACTTCTTAGCAAAACGTGTTGAGACAAAAGAATGCAATGCACCGGTATCAATCAAAACATATGCACGAAAACAACATAAACTACAGATACCTGCAATCATCCGATCACTGTCAGCCTCTGCCTGCTCCTGGTTAAGCGCAAAGTCCTGACCCTGGGCACGTGGCCTCAAAGAAGAATGACCCCGAGAAGGAGTCTGAGTAGGCTGTCTCTGAGACTGCTGCAGCTGCTGGCGCTGCTGCGAATACTGCTGCTGGAAAGGTGGCTGCTGGTACTGAGGTGGCTGAACAGATGCCTGAGAACCTCCGGAACCACTCACTGCCCCAATCAGCATAGGACAATCTCTCTTCATGTGACCCTCCTGGCCACACTGGAAACATGCAGTGGTCGATCGACCACATTGTCCTGGAGGATGCCTGCGTCTGCACTGACTATTATTATGATCGAATGGCACACTTATATATCCAGGAGATAGTGTGATTACATAGGATTCCAGTTAGCATAGTTAGTGATAGAGATCCGCGATTTACCTCACGTTCTTGGGGTAGTTTTCAGCAGGCGTTGGGTACCACTCTGAGTTTGAGCACTGCATATCATCCGGACACTGACGGGTAGTCAGAGCGGACAATTCGTACGTTGGAGGATATGCTACGTTCTTTTGTCATGGATTTTGGCTTATCTTGGCAGAATCAATTACCTTTGATCAATTTGCCTACAATAACAGTTATCATCGTAGTATTGATATGGAACCTTTCAAGGCATTGTATGGTCGACGGTGTCGTACTCCGTTATTCTGGGATGAGGTCGGAGAACGACAAGTCGAGGGTCCTGAGTTGGTGCAGCAGATTGTAGATAAGGTAGATTTGATCAAGCGGAGGATCAAAGCTGCTCAAGATAGACAATCCAGTTATGCTAATATTCATCGCAGGCCATTGCAGTTTGAGCCTGATGAATATGTGTTCCTACGAGTATCACCTTTCAGGAAGGTGATGAGATTCGGTGTGAAAGGCAAGTTGTCACCTCGTTTCATTGGGCCTTTCCAGATACTGGAGAAGATTGGAGATGTTGCTTATCGTTTGGCGTTACCGCCATCTCTTTCCAGTATACATAATGTTTTTCATGTGTCATTACTTCGACAGTATATAGCTGATGAATCACATGTGATTCAGTCTACTGATGTTCAGCTAAAGCCAGATCTGTCGTATGTTGAACGACCACTCCGTATTTTAGACAAGAAGGAGAAAGTTCTTCGGAACAAGACTATACCACTTGTAATGGTACAGTGGTAGCGCCGAGGCGTTGAGGAGGAAACTTGGGAAACCGAGAGCCATATGCGAGCAGAATATCCTGAGTTATTTGCCTTGTACTTTTGATTACCATGTAAAGGTGTAATTACAGTTGTTGTAATAAAACATGGTTTGATGTTTCATATTGTTATCTTGATTTGTCTTTAGATTTTATTTCGCGGATGAAATATCTAAAGGTGGGGAGAATGTAGTAACCCAGATTCTATTTTAAGATAATAATATGTTAAACATGATTAAGGATTGGTAATTAACCAATTTCGGGGCTTAATCAACTAAAAAGATGATTTGACGAACGGAGCTTCCGTTGGCCATCGAACGCAACGATGGAGGGGCAGAACGGACGCAACGTTCCTTGAGATACAGGCAGGCATGAGGTGGCTTGATGACTAAGCTACGAGTTTTGACAAGTGTCAAACATGCAGGAACGGACGCAATGAACCCGAACGGACGCAACGTTCATATTCAGAAATTTTGGCTATAAATAGGGGTCTCCGGAGTTCATTTTCAAATATGAATTCCGAGTTTCCTTCTTCGATCAGTTATATAGTGTGAGTTATACACTTGAGGGCTCTTTTGGGTATAATAGAGGTTCTGGAATAACCAAGGTGTGGTTATAGTCATTCGGGACTAGCGACTCCAAAGGGCTATCGACAGACGAAGGTATGGTTCGGGAATCTATTTAAGTTTTGGATGTACTTATTATCTTAGTTAAGGCTTATAGAACTTGTGTAGTGATACGAAGAACTTCTGAATATAGGCTTAGAACCTAGGATCCTACTATACTTGAACTAGCTTAGAGGTACGTACACATTGACTGAGATTGCCAGCGAGTATACATGTTTATATGTTCCATTTATTTGGCATTATTATATGGCATGATATATGATTTACCGCTTTCTATATCCATATGTCATGTGCATATACACGTTGAGCCTATACCTTGATATACCTGATTATAGAGCCGCTCAGCTCTATACTCGATCGTCTGTCACTGAGAGTACCGCGACGGCGGGGATATTTATGTCTGACTACTCTGGTGTACTTGACGAGTATGGTTGCACCCAGAGGTTGATCCGTGCGGTGGCAGCACTCATGTGGCGCCGGTACTGAGCATGACTTTTCAAATGACCCTTTACCAGTCATCATGTTTCATGCACTATATACATATGTTTACTCATGTTTATGTACTGGGTGTTAGCGCTCACGTCCTAGTTATCTTGGACACCCTATTCCATGGGGCAGGTCGCAGGATGAACGGAGCTGGTAGTTCAAGGCAGGACTAGGGAGCAGGAGCCTTGAGGAGTTTATTATACAGCAGGATTCGATATAGTTGTATAATGCTTACTTTTAAGTTTTTCGATATGGTTGTATCACTACAGTATTAAGCCTGGATATATTTTACTAAGCTGATATGTAATTTATGGATTATGTTTCCGCACGTTTTACTCTGTTAAGTATTTTGCTGTATTAAGTTTAATGCATGTTATTAGTTGCCAGTTAGTAGGTGATTCCATGCAGGGTCACTACAAATTTGGTATTTCAACTCCAACAAGAATGAATAAATGGTACTACCCCCGATGGTAACGCATATATTTCACTTTTTATGTGTGTATGTGTTCTACTATTCATATTTTCACTTTTCGTACAATTGTTTTTTTATAAATGCATGCTTGAATTTTCTTTACATATTGAAAAAAAAAGAGTGTGAGAGAGAAATTGAGAAAAGAAAAAAAAAAGGCAGGATCTTCTTCACAAAAATTGAAAAATATTTGTGTCTTTTGTGGTTCTAATACTGGAAAGAATGAAATATTTGTTGATGCGACAATTAATCTTGGAAAAAAGTTAGCAGAGAGAAAATTCACTTGGTATACGGAGGAGGCAATATTGGGTTAATGGGATCTATTTCAACAGCAACTCATCTTGGAGGTAGTCAGGTTTTGGGTATTATTCCTACAGCTTTAGCTGAAGAAAATATTACAGGTGTTACGGTTGGGAAAGAGTTGAAAGTTTTATCAATGTACGAGAGAATAACTAAAATGATAGATAATTCTGATTCTTTTATAGCCTTACCAGGTGGTTTTGGTACTTTAAAAAAAAATTTATGTTGTTTCTTGGGAACAACTTAATATTCATAATAAACCTGTTGGCTTGTTAAATATCAATAACTATTATGATGGTTTGTTAACTTTTCTTGAAGTAGCTGTGGAACAAAATTTCATTTCAGAAAATTCACAAAGGATACTCATCTCTGCTTCGAATGAAGACCAATTAATTGATGATCTCCAAGATTTTGTTCATCAACTTGATTCGGCTATAACAAATATCAATTGGTCTCAACCAACCAGTAAGAAAAGGAAATTGGATCATTGATTCAACATGTCACGAAATGGTTTGTGTTTGTTCCTCATTTTCAATAAATTCCAGGTGATATCTCTTTCATCGTGTACTCTTTATTTTTCTTAAAAAATTAAAAACAATGTCATATTCAGGTTTGGGGGAGGGTTTATCTTTTAAAAAAAATATTTAAAATTTAAAAATAAAAAAATATTTCTATAATAATATTTATTATTCCTTTTTCAATGGTAGAGTAAGGAGTCAAAAACTCCTGACACGCATTAGTTTTTATTTATCATATTATCACAATAGATTAGATTTTAATATTTCGTATATATTTTTATTGCAAACTACTAAGAAAATGAAGTCTTTTTGTATAGATGATTATTTATTCTTATTTTTATAAATTTAATAGAAAATATATAATTGATGGGATATAAGTTATAAATATTATATAATTGTGTATTTTCAAATAACATATTTTCTAAAACTTTTATGAGTATATAGTTAAAGTGATATTGATTGAATGAATAATAACATATATAATTGAAGGAATTAATTTGTAAAAGTGCAATATATACTCACATAAATTTTGTGAGTGAGAGGTGAGAGTTGAGAAAACAACTTATAATCTTTTATTGATTATTAAGAAATGGTTGATTACTAGATTAAAACTCATTTTGAAAAAAACAAAAAAAATAATTTGTGCATATAAAAATTGGCTGCAAAGTTGTTTGAAGTTTGATTGTAAAGATGTAGAGTATTAATATCTCTACTATAATTATCAATGTAATAGATTTACTTCATAAAAAATAAACAAATAAATAAACTTTGAAAAAAAATGTTACTTTTTTAAAGTTTATTGGAGGTATTTGGTTATGTAAAAACAATTTTGTAGTAAAACACAAAAAAAATAGAAAAAAAAGAAAAAAAAATTGAAAAACAAAAAAACAAAATGGGTTTATTCTTTATAAATTATTCTATCTTATTTTCAATATTAGGTTATTTGATTGTCTGCTTTACTAGCCATTTTCAATAAGTGTATAATTTTCCAACTCCATGAGTGAAAACAGCTTTATATGAAATATCATAACCCGAGAGAATATGGAGTTGAGACTTTTACATTAATATTCCTGATGATATACATGTTATGAAAATGATTTCTATTATCATTTTTATTATATTATTCTCAATGTTTTTAGAAAATATTTATATAAAAAATTATATATATTTAATATTTTGATATTGTGTGAAATATATATGTGTACCCCATCCAATTATATATTAGTATATTGGTTGATAATAAGATTTATAAATAAAAAAATGATCTCCTCACAAGTGTGTTTTAAAATTTCAAAGTTTGCAAATTTGAATATATATAATAATGAATAAAAATCTAACTTGTGATTTATGATATTTTATTACTAAGGGACTAGTAATGAGCCAGTTTGGGGGTGTGATGAAACATAAAATTTGTAATTATTTATATTTTAAAAAGTGTGTTTTAAAATTAAAGTTTCATTAAAATTATGAAGTTGCATTATTTTAGTGTTATGTGTTTATATTTAAATATTTTACTAAAAATTTTGTATTTTATGTTTTGCGCATGTTTGGTAAAAATAAAATTATTCAAGCTACAAAGGTTATATTGGAGCAATCTCAAATCTTTTAGAATAACAAAAGAGGCATCTTCAACTTTGTAGAATACAAGAAATTCCAAAAACCTCATTAAGGTGATCAAAATAATCAAAATCAAAATGGAGACAGATTTACTTTTACTATGACCAGCTTGGAGTATAAATATCATAAGTATTTCACCTTTTATCCAAAAGGGGAGAACTATATGTCAAAACCCATCTACAGACAAAGGGCTACGTGTTATATGTTTTGTGAAAAAGCCAAATCGGAAGTCTAAGACATCAAACATGTCAATTAAAGTTGGGTCATGATATTAACATTAAAGTAGACAAGCACCCACAACTTTACTATTCCACATTTAATAAGTCTTGGACTCTTGCTCTCATTTGACCTATAAATAGATGTGTTGTATAAGCTTTGTAGTGTGCAAAAGTGTAGAAAAATTCCTCACTTGTAAAATAAATATTGTGTGTGTAAGAATAAGAGTTTGAGTGTGCATATTTCTCCAAGTTTAAGTATGCAATTTCTTTTATCCTTACTCTTGAGTCTTATGTTCATGGCAAGCTAAATCCTTTTATGTCAAGGTGAAAAGGTTTCATTGTTGGTCAAGTTAGATTGTTTATATTTTGTATATTCTTTCCTTTTCTATTTTTATTTTTACTAATTGATCTTTATCTGTAGGTTTAATTTAGATGATTTATTGTTATCTATTTACATCAAATACTTGGTACCTTGAATGTGGTTACCTTGATTTGTTGTCTAATATGATACAATAAATACTACAATATTTATATACTATAAGGCTGTGTTTACTTAGTGAGATTAATTATATATAAATAAATAATACTAAGATTATTAAAATAATTTTATAGGATGTTGAATAATGATGCATAAACAATCACATGTTTACTTTAATGGATCAATTTTGTGATTGATACTATGAATAAATTACGAGTTACAATTTTTCCCTTTTTGTATATTATATAATCTTATTTTTAGTTTTTATTCGTAAAATTGGGATTGTGATTTTAATTGAAGAATATAAATTATTATTAATTCACATGTAAATTATTTTAATTTACCAAAATTATTGAGTATAAATATTATTTATTTTTTAAAACAACAATTAATAAATTGAGTTAAAAATTTTTCTCCCATGAATAAAGATAAAGTCTAATGAAATGTATTAATCATATATTAAATTATTAGATTTTTTCATTTTTATAATTTTTAAATGGATCTTTCGTATATTAAAATCAAATGAAATATATTAATATATCTTAAAATATTTGAAATTTATATCCATGTTATATAATTTTTTAATTGAGATTTTCATAGATTAATTTTTTGGAAAGTAAATTAAGGATATTAGTGTAATTATTTTTCAATTAGAAACATAATGATTATTTATCACACCATTTATTTTTGATAAATAATCAAGGTTTAAAGTTTAAATTAGGTAATTATGGATGAACTTTATGAGTTAATACGGGCCCTAAAAAAACAAGTAAACAAGTGATTGCATAAGATTATTAATATAATCATATGCTTATCATAGCAAGTAAACACAACCTAAATATATGTATCAATTTATAATAAAGTCATATATATTATTTAGACAAAAGCGTGGCTCTGTCGGTTGTTCTAAATAATATATTCTGATTTGATCTAACATTTACTTTTCCGCAACTAACATTTACTTTCTCGCATCTAACATTTACTTTCTCGCAACTAACATTTACTTTCTCGCATCTAACATAAAACAAAAGTCATATTTTATTTAGACGATAACATGACTCTGCCGGTTGTTCTAAATGAAATATGGTGATTTGATCTAACATTTAATTTTATGTCAATTTATATTTATGCACTTATATATATATTATGGGTACCATATATTAATTATCAGTTAATCTGATATTAATATAGTGGGAACTATATTATATGATATATTTGTTTAAATATTTAAATGTTCTTTTATGTTTATATTTATGCATCTTTATATATATTATGGGTACCATGTATTAAATATCGGTTAATCTGATATTAATATAGTGGGAACTATATTATATGATATATTTGTTTAAATATTTCATTGTTCTTTTATGTTTATTCATATTTTAGTTTCTTTTATTTATTTTTGTTAAGCAATCTTAAATAAACCAACAATGAACCTTTGAAGCCTTGACAATTTTATAATTTGTGTATTTGAAGTTTTATAATAAGATTTCCATCTATAATATATCATTGCTAAAATTAAACTTACAGCATCTTCTCCGTGGATCGATCTCGTACTCACGAGTATATTATTTGCAGACAACCTACACTTGGGTGAATTTCAATTTAAGTTGTAGCACCCCCTCCCCCTTATCTTCCAACAGCTCAGCCGGTACTATGAACTCCATTTATGGCAGTTCACTCCTAATTCCTTCCGAACCCTGTGCAGCTTTGTAGTTCTTTTTAAAACCTTAGGCTTTGAAGAAAATTGTTTTACTATTTGTAACTTTTTGCTCTCCAAACATTCTGAGGAGGGCCCCTTCTACCTTTCTTGCCAACCTAACTGTAAATTCTTCAAGGGCTCTCCCAGTTCAAACAAAAACTGGAAAAACTCCTTCTTTTTTGTTCACCCCACCGATGCTTGGGACGTATGCTCAACTTGGAGGGAAGTCCTCCCCCTTTTTTCTGTTCCTGCCCCTGGCTTTCGATAGGGGGAGCTATTCACAGGAGCTCAGAGGGTTATAGGGGGAAGGTGCTTTGATACCGTTGCCTTGATGGCAGAGAATTTGCTCTGCCACAACGGGCTCAGCTCGGCCGATGTTTCTGTTCAAAGAAACTTAGGTAAGGCCCTCCCACTCTCTAGCTCCAAATTTTTTTGCTGACCTCCTTTTTTCTTACTCAGAAAAAGAGTCATGGACGCTGCCATGAAGAGGATGGTAAAGAAGAAAAAGGCCTCCGCCCATACAGTGGGCAGGGCTGAGGGGAGCTCAGTTAAGTCTAAAGCCCCCTCCCTCCGGGCTACTGCAGCCTCCGAGCCTTCCACTGCTCCTCCGAGGGGCTCCAAGAGATGTGCCGTCCTGAGGTGGTGAAGTTGAACTCCGGTTCTATTCCTGAGGTGGCCCCCCTTCGCCAGTTCAGGGAGAAAAAACCTCAGACTCCCGTGGTCCGGTGCAGGACCAATTTCTTTGAGATGTACCATGATGCCCTGCGTATCGTGGGGGCCGGGCCTACTCCAACGGCCGGCTCAGTCCTCTGGGACATGCTCTCCCAGGCTGATGCGGACTTCGTGAAGGGACTTGGATGGGCCAAACTGTTGCAACGCTCCAACACTGCCTAGCTGAGGTAAATTATTTTTGATTCATCTCTTTTTTAGAAACTTATTTATAATTAGATCAGGACCATGTTTATTCTATTGTTTTCACATGCCAGGCCACTGCTCTGAACGCCGAGGTGTCCCTCCGAGCTTCCATTGCTCGAAAGCAACTTACTAAGGATACCCGAGTTTATGAAGCTCATATTGCTGAGCTTAATCAGGAAGCGGAGAACCTAAGTCTTGCTCATGAAAAGGAGGTGACCAATATCCAAGCCCAAATGGAAGCGATGCGGATGGGCTTCCAAGATGATAGGCTGAAGCAACAGAATGACCTCCGAGTTTCGGAGGTTCAAATGGAATCTCTTCAGAGAAAACTTAAGGCGGGTCCCATGATCAACTTGTTCAGGCCCTTCAAGAACTAGAAGAGTCCCGAGCTGAGCTGTTCAAGGGAGCTGAGGGCTTCAAGGAGGCATTCCTGAAGTTTGATGAATTTATGGATGAGGTAGCTGCCCAAGCCTATGGCTATCTAGCCAAGGAGTTCGAAGGCTGCACTCAGCAGTTCAGGGCGGCAGGTTACCCTCCTGAATGGACCCCCTTAGACTTCCTGGACCCAGATGGGTTTGCCCTTTCCCTCACCTCAATAGAGGCAGCAAAAAGGATGGGGGCGAGGATGGGCAGGGTGAGGGTGAGGGTGAGAATGAGAATTAATTTTGGTATTTGTGGATGTAAACGCTTAACTTTTTTCTTTCTTATGCAAGTTCATTTGCTTTACTATTTATTTATTGTGATCATAATTTAAGCTGACCTCATTAATATCCAAAGGTGAGCTGATCTGGGCTCCTCAAGGGAAGCATAGTAAACACTGAAAATAATACCAACACCCGAAGATGAGCTGAGCTGAGCTCCCCAAGCGAAGCATCATAAACACTGAAAATAATACCAACACCCTAAGGTGAGCTAAGCTGAGCACCCCAAGCGAAGCATCATAAACACTGAAAATAATACCAACACCCGAAGGTGAGCTAAGCTGAGCTCCCCAAGGGAAGAATAATAAACATTTGCAAGATCGGATATGTTCCTAGAATGCCACACGGTCAGAGTGGCCGAGATGAGTTTAGATGGCCGAGCTGAGCTCCCAACCTCCAGAGCTGAACTCCCAAGCCGAGCTGGCAATTACTTAGAGGAACTTTAGCCGAGCTCCCGAACTTGAACAGCCAATCTCCCGACCTGATCTGACTTATAAGCCTCGAGAGCTTAAATGGGCTCCCGAGCTCCCGACCTGACCTAACTTATAAGCCCCGAGAGCTTGAATGGGCTCCCGAGCTCCCGACCTGACCTGACTTATAAGCCCCGAGAGCTTGAATGGGCTCCCGAATTGATCTGACTTATAAGCCCCGAGATCTTGAATGGGCTCCCGAGCTCCCGACCTGACCTTCAATCGTTCAAAGTTTAAGCCCTGTTTAAGTATGAACTATGTTGATATGCCAGTACTAGATGTGCTCCAGTTAAAATGAGTGTGTTTGGTTAAGCTAAGACCAAAGGCCAAAGTGATGCGGCTAGGTAGTGAGTGAAAGAGTTGATGCCCCGCTAGCCAACTTGTGGCTAAGGGCTTTGAGAGTCTCTTTTTGTAAACAATCTTTGTTTAATATAATATACGTTCTTTAAATGGCGTTCACTTTATCTTATTATTATATAATGATATACTATTGTTATTTTGATAAAGACCTTGAATATACTAAAGTAAGATAAGATAGTGAATATAGAGAGATCACTGTCATGAAACACATCTTATGTTCACTGTATATTCTAAACAGTTCTTAGTCAATTGAGCCGTCCACAAATAAGGATAAGGATCGCTCGAGATTGAGACTATCATTTGCGATGCCGAGTACCACGTTTCATTGGTATGGAACATAGAGATGTTCGAAGCATGCAAATGGATATTCATATGATGAATGATCGAACTACCCTATTCGGACTTTCCAAGTGGTTATCACTTATCGAGTGGATATAGTCCGCGGTTTTGGTTGTACACCATTAGTCCTTATTACTTGAAACATCATTGAGACTCTATATGCTAGTACTGTGTTTTGACTCGTTTACCGACTCTATTAGGGTCATCAGGTGTCGGGATTGGGTACAGTTACGACACATATAGGATTCGATGCTTTGTTGTCAAGGATTCACCGCACACTTGCGAGTGTGGATATCCTATGCAATCTGAGGAGATATTAGTGTGACGAATCTCTGGCCAGAGTACATGATGTGTTTTAGGTTACTTGGTTTCCTAGTAGCACATGCGATGTCACTATTTGATCTTCAAGATGCATTGCATATTTATCGAATCTCGAACGACTCTCGATGTACCAATGGTTGTTGATTCGATCGGGATATATGGATGAAGGACCGTACTGTACGCTAACCAAAATCTATTGGTTCTTGCAGGCACTATCAGTGATATCTAGGGAATCATGGGGCGATGTTGCTAGACGCTCTTACCATGATTCGATGGGCAAGTCGGAAATTGTTGTTCCGAGTCACAAGGAGTTGTGAGCCCACGGCTAGCTGTATCCCTGAACCATTCAGGGTCACACAAGTAATGGATTTCTAATCTCCGTTGAGATAATTAAATTTAAAGAGTTAAATTTAATGGATAAAGAAGTAGGACTTCTTATTTAAAAGTAGAGGGAGTAAGATTTCCTAAAATGACATATTGATGGACATTTTTGGAAACCACTGAATTCGGATTCAGAAAATTTGTCTTGACTTTAAAAGATGCAGAAATGGTTTCTGTGCACATTGGTAAAATTGGTTTATCAATCTGAGTCACGATGAATTTTATATTAATTTCTGAACATGCGGGCTTTGCTTGTCAGGCTTGAACTTATGACTAATGGGCCCTAAGCTGTTAGCAGCCCACATTATAAATAAGTTATTGCAGTACAGAAATTGACACAAGAAGGCATAAAAATTTTCGAAAACCCTAGGGTTCTCTCTCTAGGTGGCCGCCGCCCCTCTCCCTCTCTGTCATCGAAAATCCAGCCTGTAATTTTCGAAATTGCAGTCTGGTTTAACAGATCAAATCTGTTAATTTCTCTTCGTAAAAACTTCTGATAGACTTTCTAGTGCAGTATATCAGAGTGATTAAATCTCCGTTCGTGGACCTGATTGAAGAAACGTTTGTTCATCAGTTCTTGGGATATAGAACAAGAGCAGATTAATCTGTTGGTGTCCATAATCTCGCTTCGAGATTTTAAGGTAAAATTTACATTGTTTAAATTTTATGTTATCAATTTTAATCGTAGGAATTTGATACTCATGATATGGAATTGTTCCATATAAAATTTTAAAACTTCCGCTGCAACGGGTATCATTTTTTTCGATCCGAAGAACGACCGTGTTCCAACAGTGGTATCAGAGACAGGTTGCTCTCGGATCATATGATCAAATTTTTTTCAAAATTGTATCATGCCTCAATTTTCAAAACTGAAAAACAAAAAAAAAAATTGGGTTGGGGTGGGGGGGGGGGGGGGCTGCCGGCTGCCCGAAAGGGAGGCGCGCAGCAAAGGCGGCGCGCCGCTGGGCTGAACTCGGCAGCCCAGCATGATGGGCTAGGGCAACCGTTTCCCTAGCCCAGCATGATGGGCTAGGGCAACCGTTGCCCTAGCCCATCACCCAGCTGGGCCGCGTAAGGCGGCCCAGCAGCCTGGCGGCTGGGCCAGGGCAAATGTTGCCCTAGCCCAGCGCGCAACTGGGCCGCAGGTGGCGGCCCAGTGGCCCAACAGCTGGGCTAGGGCAACTGTTGCCCTAGCCCAGCGCTCGGCTGGGCCGAAAGCTAGGCTGGGCTATGGCCTAGCCTAGCAGGGCAGGGCGGGCTGCCCGGGATTGTCCCGGGCAGCCCCAAAATTATATTTAAATTTTTTTTATTTTATAATTTTAGAAATTATAATTTTTAGACCAATTGAAAATTGTTTGGATTAGTCCATGAGGCAATGGGTCAAAATTGTTTAAGCCCAAAATTTTAAGAAAATTAATTTTTGGATAAATTTTGAATTTTGGAAATTTATAAATTTAATCCAATAAATTAAATCTTTAAATTAATTATTTTAGTACAATTGATAATAAAATACGATTTTATATATGAAATAAGATTTTATATATAAAATATGATTTTATGAATAAATTAGATAAAATATGATTTTATATATAAAATAAGATTTTATGTATGAAATATGATTTTATCTATTTAAATTTATTGTCATTGCATGTTATCCAATGAATTAATTTTGAATTAAATATTGGATAAGGATGATCGATTGCCATGATCAATGTTATAGGTATATGTTAGGTTGTTTACATTTGGCTTTATTATTGATTGTTCGGTTTTATTAATGGACCTGGTTTATGGCCCAATTTGATTTTATCATTTGTAATAAAAGTGGGCCTGGTTTATGGCCCGTTTCCACCCCTATAATGTATCCCTTTATTTGTCATAGTAATTTATTGTAAATTCACTAGAAATAGTGGAAGATTTTGAAGATGGAGGTGGGCCCAACAAGCAATGATAAAGACTAAAGAAATGTAAATTGGAAACACAATGTAATAGGATTGCATTGCATACTTGCATATCACTTAGGATTGGACTTAGACTCGTGATTGGCAACCACGGGTTGATTAGTAATGGAATCGATCATCCTAAAATATAATATATGATATTATTGTTGTATGCATGTTTAGACTAAATTGTATGAATCCCGCAAGCATACAAAATTTTGAATGATGAGACAAACCTTTTCAAAATTAAAATCCCTCATTTTAAATTTTATTTAAAATTGATATCAAGATTAACAAAAGGGAATTTAAATATTGTTTAAATGTTCCTACCTTCCATCAACAATCAATTTATGAGATGCTACCCGCGGGCATGGTCCGGCTCATATTATTTGGGGGGCTCGTTCGTTGGAAGCTGTACATTGGATCGACACATGTTGTAAGTTGGGTGGAACTCCCATGGGATTGGCTCATATTATTGGGGATCCACATGGCGACCGTCCATCACAACTTAATATTGATGGGTCATCTTGACATGTCACAATAAACGGCGTCATATTATTGGGCCCTTACTGGACATGAGGTAAATAACATGGGGATTGTTTTGGAAACAATTGGGCTCTACCTTTTGAAGAGCATGGTTGGCTGATATTATTCGGGACCATGTTTTGTCAATTGGGCTCCATGTTCCCACTAAAGAAAATAATTCTCTCGTTTTCACTAGAGGGTGGTGGAATCGTTAAAATAGTGGGAGTGTAATTCATAAAATTAAACTCGCCTTATTTTATGTCTTAGTAAATTAATTAAACAATCACTGATTATTGTCTGTTTCTATTCAGTATTTCATTAAGATGAATTCGCGCAATCCACTATTCCCTATTCTCGAACAAAACAAACTGACTGGCGCAAACTATACGGAATGGTTCCGCAAGTTGAAGATTTTCTTGACCTCGGAGAAGATGTTCTACGTGTTAGAAAAATCTCCTCCGAAGGAAGCACCAGCTGATATAAGTCCGGAAGAGTTGGCCAAACTTGATAAATGGTGGGACCATGATATCAAGGCCAAATTCTATATGCAAGCTTCGATGTCTGATGAACTCCTGAGGCGATTTGAGGATACCGTGAATGCTGCTGACATTCACGTACAACTCAAGGAACTTTTTGGGGCTCAATCGAGAGCTGAAAGGTTCGCTACTGTAAAAGAGTTAATGACGTGTCACATGCGTGAAGGGACTTCGGTCCGTGATCATGGGGTACGCGTGATTTGTCTCATTCAGAAGTTGGTAACGCTTGAATTGGTATTGGAGCATGAACTCAATGTGGACTTATTACTTCTCTCTCTTCCTTCATCGTTTGACGGTTTTGTGGTGAATTTCAATATGAACAAGATAGAGGCCTCCCTTGAAGAGATGGTCAATATGTTTGTAACTTATGAAGCCACTTTAAAGAAGGATAAACCGGTTCTCTTGGTGGGCTCCTCTTCTTCTGCTAAGAAGGGGCCAAGTACAAAGGGTAAGAAACTTTCTGCCCCATCCAAGAAAACCGGACCCGAGAAGAAGAACAAGACAAAGGCTTCAAAGGTGGAAAAATCCAAGGATGTTTGCCATCACTGCAAGAAACCCGGTCATTGGAAACGTAACTGCAAGGAATATCTCGAGCAGTTGCGAACTGCGAAGGGTATGTTTTATATTGAAATAAATATTTCACTTAATACTACTTCTTGGGTATTGGATACCGGATGTGGATCTCACATTTGCAATGATTTGCAGGTGATGACAAGAAGTCGCAAGCTTAGGATGGGTGAGACCCAGCTGAGGCTCGGAAATGGTTCTCGAGTTGAAGCAAAAGCTGTGGGAGACATTTGTTTAATTTTGCAGAATGATTTTAAGTTATTTTTGAGAGATGTTTTATATGTGCCAGATTTGGTTAAAAACATTATTTCTATTTCTATGCTTGATAGAGATGATTTTTCTTGCAATTTTGTGAATGAGATTTGCAATATTTACAAGAATGAATGTTTAATTGGATGTGAACAACTTGAAAACGATCTATATAACTTAAAATTAAAAGACGTTCCAATTAATTATGTTGATAAACCGGTAACAACAAATAAAAGGAAAATTGATAATCAAAACCCGGCAGACCTTTGGCATGCTAGGCTAGGTCATGTTTCCTCAAGGAGGATGAACAAGCTAGTGGGAGAGGGCATGTTTGATATGTCTGATATTAACTCTCTACCTACTTGTGAGTTCTGCCTGAAAGGAAAAATGACTAAATCTCCTTTCAAAGGAAAACCTGAGCATAGTCAAAATCTATTGGATTTGATCCATACAGATGTTTGCGGACCATTTAGTATTGGTACAAAATTTGGTCACACCTACTTCATTACCTTTACTGATGATTATTCTAGGTATGGGTACTTATATTTGATGAAATATAATTCTGAATCATTTGAAAAGTTCAAATAATTCAAGGCTGAAGTAGAAAACAAACTAGGTAAGAGTATTAAAGCACTTCAATCAGATCGAGGTGGAGAATACTTAAGTACCGAGTTCTTGGATTATCTAAAAGAGAATGGGATTCTCTCTCAGTGGACTCCTCCTATGACACCTCAGCTGAATGGTGTTTCGGAGCGTCGCAATCGAACCTTGTTGGACATGGTTCGATCTATGATGAGCTTCACTGAGCTCCCACCTTCGTTTTGGGGCTATGCTCTTGAAATGGCGGTATTGTTGTTGAACAACGTCCACACTAAAGCAGTGGACAAAACACCATATGAGTTATGGAATGGCAAAGCTCCTAAGTATTCGTACTTGAGGATTTGGGGATGTCCTGCTTACGTGAAGCAGACAGTGGGAGATAAGTTGGATAGTCGATCCACCTTATGTTATTTTGTAGGGTATCCGAAGAATTCAATCGGATATTATTTCTATCATCCTACTGAAACAAAAGTGTCTGTTTCAAGGAATGCCACCTTCTTGGAGAAGGAGATCTTATTGGATAAGAAAGGCAAGATGATGGAACTCGAAGAAATTCGAGAAGAACCCGAGATACAAAATAACGATCCTATACCTCAAGAATCATCACAAGACACGCCTATTACTAGAAGATACGAGAGGACTTCTAGGCCTCCTATTAGATATGGTCTTCTTCTTGAAGGGGATCAAAGTGAACCCGACATTGGATGTGATCCGAGAAACTTCAAGAAAGCAATTTTTGATGCTGATTCGAACTTATGGCTTGAAGCTATGCAGTCGGAAATAGACTCGATGCATGCAAACCAAGTTTGGTCTTTAGTAGATCCTCCCGATGGAATAGTTCCAATAGGGTGTAAATGGATCTACAAGAGAAAGCTTGGGCCTGATGGTAAGGTACTGACCTACAAGGCACGATTGGTTGCAAAAGGTTATACTCAAAGATAAGGTGTTGACTATGATGAAACTTTTTCACCAGTCGCAATGTTCAAGTCCATAAGAATCCTTATTGCCATTGCTGCATGGTATGACTATGAGATATGGCAAATGGATGTGAAGATTGCATTCCTTAATGGAAACATTAAGGAAGAGATCTATATGATGCAGCCCGAGGGATTCACATCTATGGGAAGCGAGCATTAGGTATGTAAGCTTCAGAGATCGATCTATGGTCTCAAACAGGCATCAAGAAGTTGGAACCAGAAATTTGATGAAACAATAAAGGACTTTGATTTCATCAAGAACCCGAAGGAACCGTGCGTGTACAAGAAAATAGTTAAGGATGCTGTGACATTCTTAGTACTTTATGTTGATGACATCTTACTCATTGGGAATGATGTAGGGATGTTGCAGTCAACAAAGATATGGTTGTCAGGTAGATTCTCGATGAAGGATTTGGGTGAGGCGTCCTATATTCTAGGGATACAGATCTATAGAGATAGATCTAAGAGAATGATAGGACTTACTCAAGCTACCTACATCGACACTATATTGAAAAGGTTTTCAATGGATGAGTCCAAGAGAGGACATCTACCTATGTGTCATGGAGTCTCTCTATCCAAGTCTATGTGTCCCAAGACTGACGAAGAGATAGAGAAAATGACACACATACCATATGCGTCAGCCATAGGGAGTATCATGTATGGGATGATATCTACCAGACCAGATGTGGCATTTGCTCTGAGTGTCACGAGCAGATATCAAGCCAATCCCGATCAAATGCATTGGAAAGCCGTGAAGGATATTCTTAAGTACTTGAGAAGAACTAAGAATGTATTCATGGTTTATGGAGGAAGAGATCTGAAATTGGAAGGCTATACCGACTCTAGCTTCCAAAGTGACGTGGATGACTCGAATTCAACCTCTGGATTTGTGTTCATGCTCAATGGCGGTGCTGTCTCTTGGAAGAGTTCCAAGCAGGACACCACAACGGATTCCACCACTGAGGCAGAATACATTGCGGCATCAGCTGCTGCTAAAGAGGCCGTTTCGATGAGGAATTTCGTCCAAGAGTTGTTCGTTATTCTTGAAGCTGTTGGTCCAGTCTAGGTGTACTGTGACAACACGGGTGTCATTGCTCAGGCAAAGGAACCAAGGTCTCATCAAAGATCCAAACACGTACTGGGGAAATACCACATCATCCGGGAGATCGTGGAAAGAGGAGACATCACTGTCGAGAAAGTGGCCTCTGCAGACAATATCGCTGATCCACTTACTAAGCCCTTGCCAGGACCATTATTTGACAAACATCGCGAAGCAATGGGACTACGTAGTATGACTAGTTGGCTTTAGGGCAAGTGGGAGATTGAAAGAGTTGATGCCCCGCTAGCCAACTTGTGGCTAAGGGCTTTGAGAGTCTCTTTTTGTAAACAATCTTTGTTTAATATAATATACGTTTTTAAATGGCGTTCACTTTATCTTATTATTATATAATGATATACTATTGTTATTTTGATAAAGACCTTGAATATACTAAAGTAAGATGAGATAGTGAATATAGAGAGATCACTGTCATGAAACACATCTTATGTTCACTGTATATTCTAAACAGTTCCTAGTCAATTGAGCCGTCCACAAATAAGGATAAGGATCGCTCGAGATTGAGACTAGCATTTGCGATGCCGAGTACCACGTTTCATTGGTATGGAACATAGAGATGTTCGAAGCATGCAAATGGATATTCATATGATGAATGATCGAACTACCCTATTCGGACTTTCCAAGTGGTTATCACTTATCGAGTGGATATAGTCCGCGGTTTTGGTTGTACACCATTAGTCCTTATTACTTGAAACATCATTGAGACTCTATATGCTAGTACTGTGCTTTGACTCATTTACCGACTCTATTAGGGTCATCAGGTGTCGGGATTGGGTACAGTTACGACACATATAGGAGTCGATGCTTTGTTGTCAAGGATTCACCGCACACTTGCGAGTATGGATATCCTATGAAATATGAGGAGATATTAGTGTGACGAATCTCTGGCCAGAGTACATGATGTGTTTTAGGTTACTTGGTTTCCTAGTAGCACATGCGATGTCACTATTTGATCTTCAAGATGCATTGCATATTTATCGAATCTCGAACGACTCTCGATGTACCAATGGTTGTTGATTCGATCGGGATATATGGATGAAGGGACCGTACTGTACGCTAACCAAAATCTACTGGTTCTTGCAGACACTATCAGTGATACCTAGGGAATCATGGGGCGATGTTGCTAGACGCTCTTACCATGATTCGATGGGCAAGTCGGAAATTGTTGTTCCGAGTCACAAGGAGTTGTGAGCCCACGGCTAGCTGTATCCCTGAACTATTGAGGGTCACACAAGTAATGTATTTCTAATCCCCGTTGAGATAATTAAATTTAAAGAGTTAAATTTAATGGATAAAGAAGTAGGACTTCTTATTTAAAAGTAGAGGGAGTAAGATTTCCTAAAATGACATATTGATGGACATTTTTGGAAACCACTGAATTCGGATTCAGAAAATTTGTCTTGACTTTAAAGATGCAGAAATGGTATCTGTGCACATTGGTGAAATTGGTTTATCAATCTGAGTCACGATGAATTTTATATTAATTTCTGAACATGCGGGCTTTGCTTGTCAGGCTTGAACTTATGACTAATGGGCCCTAAGCTGTTAGCAGCCCACATTATAAATAAGTTATTGCAGTACAAAAATTGACACAAGAAGGCATAAAAATTTTCGAAAAACCTAGGGTTCTCTCTCTAGGTGGCCGCCGCCCCTCTCCCTCTCTTTCATCGAAAATCCAGCCTGTAATTTTCGAAATTTCAGTCTGGTTTAACAGATCAAATCTGTTAATTTCTCTTCGTAGAAACTTTTGATAGACTTTCTAGTGCAGTCTATCAGAGGGATTAAATCTCCATTCGTGGACCTGATTGAAGAAACTTTCGTTCATCAGTTCCTGGGATATACAACAAGAGCAGATTAATCTGTTGGTGTCCATAATCTTGCTTCGAGATTTTAAGGTAAAATTTACATTGTTTAAATTTTATGTTATCAATTTTAATCGTAGGAATTTGATACCCATGATATAGAATTGTTCCATATAAAATTTAAAACTTCCGCTGCAACGGGTATCATTTTTTTCGATCCGAAGAACGACCGTGTTCCAACAGTGAGCTGAACCAAAGTCAGGGGCCTAAGAGGCATGACCAAGGTGATAAGCTGAACCAAAGTCAGCGGCCTAATAGGCGTGACCAAGGTGATGAGCTGAACCAAAGTCAGGGGCCTACGAGGCGTGACCAAGGTGATGAGCTGAACCAAAGTCAAGGGCCTAAGAGGCGTGACCAAGGTGATGAGCTGAACCAAAGTCAGGGGCCTAAGGGACGTGACCAAGGTGATGAGCTGACCGAATTCAGGGGCCTAAGAGGCGTGACCATTGTGATGAACTAAACCAAAGTCAGGGGCCTAAGAGGTGTGACCAAGGTGATGAAATGAAGCCTGTTTACATCAAAATGCCTGAAAGAGTAACTACTTTATAACTGAAAACAAAATGTATCTTGCTTGCATTACAAAAAGAAAATTGAACTGTCAACAGTTATGAATAATATTTGCATAAATTGTAAGCACTCCAAGGTCTCTTCAGCATCTTTCCCTTTGCATCCTCCAAGTAGTAGGCATCTGAACTGAGCCTCATCACCACCTTGAATGGTCCTTCCCACTTAGGGTCGAGCTTTCTTATTGTCTCATCTTGAACCCTCCTGAGCACCAAGTCTCCTACCTGAAATCCCTTCCCGCGCACCCGACGATTATAGGAACGAGCTATCCTGTTCTTGTACGCCTCAATTGGAATGGCACCAGCTTCTCTCTTCTTTTCCATAAAGCCTAAATCCTCCATTCTTCTTTTTAAATTTTTCTCATCATAGAAAATGATCCGAGCTGACTCCTCCCCTATCTCTGCTGGTAAAACTGCCTCATTTCCATATACCAGACTAAATGGAGTCTCTCTTGTCCAAATTCTAGGCGTGGTACGATATGACCATAACACACTAGGGAGTTCTTCCACCCAATTTCCTTGGGCTTTTACCAATCGGGTCTTCAAGCTTTGCACCAAAGACCTGTTAGTTACCTCCACCTGACCATTGCTTTGAGGATAATGGACAGATGTGAAGTGTTGTTGAATTTTCATCTCTTTACACCAAGCTTGCACCCTGGCTCCCTGAAATTGTCTTCCATTGTCGGAGATAAGCTTCCGTGGTACTCCAAACCTACACACAATATTCTTCCATAGAAATTTCAGAACTTCTCCTTCGATAATCCGAGCTAAGGCCTCCGCCTCAACCCATTTAGAAAAGTAATCAATGGCAACCAACAAGAACTTTTTCTGAGCTGGGGCTGGAGGGAAAGGACCCACAATATCAATCCCCCACTGATCAAAAGGACATGCTGCCATGATCCCTTTCATTAATGCCACTTGCTGGTGCTGGAGCCTGCTATGTTGCTGACAACTGTCACAAGAAGTCACCAAGGATAAAGCATCTTTTAGAATAGTAGGCCAGAAATATCCCGTTAAGAGCACCTTACGGGCTAGAGAATAAGAACCCAAGTGATTGCCACAACACCCCTCGTGTATCTCTTTCAAGACATAATGAGCTTCCTTAGGACCCAAACATTTAAGAAGAGGTTCGGAAAATGACCTCTTGTAAAGAACTCCTTCTACCATCACAAAACGAAGACACTTCTGTTTCAACCTGTATGCCTTTTTCGGATCCCTTGGTAACTCACCCTTCTCCATATATCCCAAGAGTTCTCTTCTCCAATCACTATCTTCCTGAGCCGCTGGTATGAGCTCAATAGAGGGCGTTAACTCCACTTGCACAACTATCTCCCTTGTTTTCCAGCTATGAAGTGAGCTGGCCATCTTGGCAATAGAATCTTCTTTTTCATTGCTCTCTCTGGGGATCTGCTCAAACATTACCTCATCAAAGAGGCACCGAGCTTCCTCTATTGCCTTCATGTACTCCTTTAACTTCTCACTTTTCACCTCATAAGACCTATTCACCTGCTGAGCTACCAATTGCGAATCAGAATAGAGGTGCACCCGGGCTGCCCCAACTTTCTTAGCTCCCCGAAGGCCAGTTAACACGGCCTCATATTCTGCCTCATTATTGGAAGCTCGAAAATCCAACCTAACGAACAACATGATCTCATCTCCATGAGGGGAAAGCACCCCCACTCCACATCCTTCACTATTAGAAGAACCATCAACATACACCTTCCATAAGCCCTGTACTTCCATGTGTTTTGTTTCGGCTAAGAAATCGGCCAATGCTTGAGCTTTAATCACTGCTCTTGGTTCATACTGAATATCATACTCACTGAGTTTAGTAGTCCACTTCACCAATCGTCTCGAAATATCAGCATGAGTTAATATCCTTCTAATAGGGCTATTGGTTAACACCACAATATGATGTGATAGGAAATAATGTCTGAGCTTCCTGGCCGTCATAACAAGAGCAAGTGCCAACTTTTCGACCTCTGAATACTGGAGCTCAGCACCCTTAAGGGCGTGTGAGAAGAAGTATATGGGGTACTGAAATATACCCTCCTGTCTGATAATAACTGAACTGACAGCCCCTTCCAAAGCTGATAGGTAGATGTACAATGGTTCACCCGGAACTACCTTAGCCAACACAGGAAGTTCGGCTAAATAATTTTTTAGGTCCTCAAACGCCTTCCCACATTCAGCATCCCACTCAAACTTCTTAGCTTTCCGAAGAACCCCGAAGAAAGGTAAACTTCTATGAGCTGATCTGGATATGAACCGAGATAGAGCTGCTATCCTTCCTGCCAACCTCTGAACTTTATGCAGATTTCGAGGATAAGACATGGATCGGATAGCTTGCACTTTCTCCGAGTTAGACTCAATTCCCCTTTCAGTAACCATGTATCCCAAAAATTTGCCTCCTCTTACTTCAAACACACATTTCTCAGGATTGAGCTTTATTCCGTAAGACCTGAGTGTGTCAAAGGTCTCCCTCAAGTCGGTCATCAAACCCGCATCATCCTGAGACTTCACCAGGATATCATCCACATAAACTTCCATATTTCTGCCAATCTGGGAAGCGAACACTCTGTCCATGAGCCTCTGATAAGTAGCCCCTGTATTTTTCAAACCAAAAGGCACCACTCTGTAACAGAAAGTTCCATGAGAGGTAGTGAAACTTACTTTATCCTGATCTTCCTCTGACAAAGGAATTTGGTGATACCCTTGATATGCATCCATAAAGCATAAGTACTGATGACTTGCCGTAGAATCAACAAGCTGATCAATTCGAGGCAATGGATAACAATATTTTGGGCACGCCTTATTCAAGTCTCTGAAATCAACGCACATCCTCCACTTGCCTAAGCTCTTAGGGACCAAGACCACAAACATGTCCTTCTCAGGGCCGAAATGTCTTTTTTCTGCTTTACTGGTTTAAATCCCACAAGAATGTTGAGTCGATGGACCATAATTTCTATACTGACTCCTGTGAGCTCTGGTACAGTCCAAGCAAAAACATCTTTGTTCTTTCTCAAACAATCAATGAAGCTTTGCTTCATCGATGGGCTAAGATCAGCAGCAAATTTAACAACCTGAGCTCCAGGGCTTAATTCCACCTTCTCCTGACCTTCTTCGGTCATTAGAAGCAAATTTTTGCCAAACACCCTTGGTGTGCGGCCTACTGAAACCATTCCTACCTCCTTCTTACTCCACTTTACATCAACCTTTACTTCATTCACATAGCACAACCGATCTGCCTTTTGATCGCCCCGAACAACCCACACTTTTCTCCCACTTGGGAACTTCAAATTCTGATGGTAGGTGGACGCCACAGCCCAAAAATCACTCAAGTCAGGACGACCCAAGATTCCGTTAAATGAAGATGATGCATCCACCACCGTAAAACATGCCATTTTTGTAACCCGCTGCTCTCCACTTCCGAGAGATAATGGGAGCACTATTTGTCCCAAGGGTTGCAAAGCATGACGTGTGAACCCGTACAGTGCCTTGGTGATCGGGTCCAACTCAAATCCTTTTGGTTTCATCTGATCCAAAGTTTCTTTGAATATAATGTTCACCGATCTCCCAGTATCAACAAAGATACGAGCCACATCATAATTAGCTATGGTCAAGGTGACCAACAAAGGATCATTATGAGGTACTACTACATCCTTTAATCTTCTCTTCCAAAATTGATGCTCGGATCAATAGGAAAACTGAGCTGAGAGTTCACCTCGAAATTCTCCAATCTGCGCCTGTGAGCATTGCGAGCTCTTCCTGAATCTCCATCCGTAGTGCCCCCCGAGATCATATGGATCATACCCCTATGAGGGTGATTCGCAATTTGTTCAACCCTCTCACCCTGACCATTTTGAGGGCCTCTTCCTTGGTGATCAACTTGATTTCCTCTGAATTCATTCCTCTGATTCCTCCAATTCAGAGCTCGTCCTTGGCGAGGAGGGTTTTCTCTCCGAGTCAGCTCAGCTCTGATTCGAGGATCTTCATACATGATCCTCTGAACCTCCTCACCTAGCCTCTGACAATCATTAGTGATATGCCAAAACTACTGATAAAAGTCGCAAAACTTGTCGGATGGAGGTAACCGCGGGCCTCTCTCAGCATTTCGAGGCCTCTCAATCACTCGCTTTTCCTCAAATATTTTCATTTCCTTCTCCAGGCTTACTGAAAGTGGCACGTATGGATAGGATCCCTTAGCCCTTCTCACCTCTTCTGCAGCCCTCTTTCTCCTTACCTATGCTTTCCCTTCTGCCTTTTCCCCTGACTTATTATTGGGCTTACTTCCCGACGTTACTTCCTGTCTTCTTTGCCTCTGTGCATCCTCCAAATTCACATACTTCTCAGCTCGACTAAGGAGCTCATTATAAGTCCAAGGAGGATTTTTCACTAAGGATTTAAAAAACTCTCCTCCCCTCAATCCTTGAGTGAAAGAGTTCACCAAAGTATTGGCAGTGGCAGCAGGCACTTCTAGAGCTGCTGTATTGAAGCGTTGAACATACTCCCTCAAAGGTTTCACTTCAGATTGCTTCAGATTAAACAAACTGAGAGAAGAGTTTAAATATTTCTTACTACTCGCAAATTGGTGCAAAAAGGCTGAGCTGAAGTCATTGAAACTCCGAATACTACCAGGCTGTAAGAAGTTGAACCACTGCTGAGTTGACCTTACCAAAGTAGTGAGAAAAACCCGAAACTTAATTGCATCCGTGTAGTAGCCCGTACCCTAATTGAGTAATTAAAGGATTAATGCTAATTAAATAAATTGGGTATCGGACGGATCGGAAGCTCCGAAGGCACGATCGGAAGCTCCGAACAGGATCGGAAGCTACGATGAGCGATCGGAGGCACCGATGATATTACTTCATTCATGACGTGTGGTTGGATCGGAAGCTCTGATCAGGATCAGAAGCTCCGATCACCCCTATCCAAAGTCAACAAGTGATATTTTGACACGTGGCAGATCAGGAACTTCGGAAGCTCCGATGGCAGGATCGGATGTTCCGATCGAGGTTCGGACGTTCCGATCGAGGATCAGAAGTTCCGATCGTTTTCTATAAATAGAGGGCCGAGGCTTCATTTCCAATTGCCAATTCCGAGTATTTCCCTCTCCTTTCTAGTCTATTCGAGTTGTTCTAGCCTTCCTAGAATTGACCCAGGAGTCGTCGAGGTGTTTGATAGTCGTAGCAGAGTTGTGCCCAAGTTCTGGAGGCATCGACATCAAAGGGCTAACGACGGACGAAGGTATAGCTTTTGCTTCCTATAAATATTTAGGAGTATGCAATAGCTTAGTTAAGGCTTTTAGAGCACTTTAATGATAGTAGTATCATTTGGCAGTGTAGAGCAGACTATAGGCGTGGACCTAGAGTTGGTAGAGCTTGCACTGTTTTGAGGTACGGAAGTACTGTTCGAGATATTCTGACTGAGTATGCATGTATTATGTGACTGCATGGTTTATATGTCATTGATTTATGTTGCATTCATTTGCATACTGAGCTATCTCCTTCGAGATGTCTGTTAGTAGGGTTGTACCCTATCCTGTTAGTGGTTAGACTTCCATCGATTTGGATCCGGCATATCCACTGGTATTATGGTATGGGAGCCACCTCCTGAAGCGATGGCATAGCGTGCTACATACCAGGGCCCGGTCTGTCTCTATTATCTGATCCTTGACCTCGAGTTTATAGGGAGTTCACTTTGCATGCATGTATACTCATACTCTCGTACTGAGCGTTTTATGCTCACGTCTCGTACTCTGTGTTTCTGGACACCCTATTCCATGGGGCAGGTTTGCGTTTGGACGAGGCGGGTGGATCCAAGAGGGGCTAGTCTGTGGTTGACCAGCTGGAGCTTCGTCTAGGTTTTATTTCTGTTGTTTTGAGGTTGATACAGCTATTCGATTTGGTTGTATATTATTTGGATAAATTACAGATTCCTTTACTTGGGATTGTATAATGTTTATGGTTTCCGCAGTTTTATTCTGATATCTGATTAATTAAGTTAATTGCATGTCTAAGTTCTGTTAGTAGGTGATCCGGGTAAGGGTCACTACATTTATGGTATCAGAGCATGCAAAAGTATTCTTGGGATTTAGTCTCATCATGAGGTATTTTTGTAGATGGCAAATCGTGATGACCAGAGTTCTCATGGCAGTATTGGTGGGCGTTGGGGTGATGCCGACCGAGAGCATCGTCGAGAACTGCGTCATCGTCATCGTCATCATGACGACGAGCGTTTCACTGTGCGTCGATTCTTAGCTATGGGTCCTAAGCCCTTAGTTGGAGGTGAGTCTCCGAAGGATGCGGAGAATTGGTTAGACTGCATGGAGACGACTTTTCAGACTTTCCACTGCACCGAGGAGCAGAAGATGGAGACCCTTGGCTATCTTCTGGATAGGCGAGCCCGTAGGTGGTGGAGGTTTACTTCTGCACCCTTTATTGCGGCGAGAGGAGTGGCCACCTGGGCCGAGTTCCGCACAGCTTTCCAAAAGTGGTATTTTCCTCCTGCACTCCATCAGTCGAAGGCAGGCGAGCTTTTGAGTCTGCGACAGGGAGCCATGTCTATCGATGAGTATCAGCAAAAGTTCTTTGATCTGCTATCCTATTGCCCCGAGATTGCTGATAGCTCAGAGATGAAGTATAATCTGTTCCTTCAGGGCCTTAACCCTGAGATCCATGATCGTGTGGCGGTTGGCGACGACATGTCCTACGAGGGTTTGGTGAGTCGTTGTCACCAGGCGGAGGACAGCATTCAGTGGAACAGGTCTTTCCCTCAGTCAAGGCCTGCTAGTTCTTTGGGTCCCCGTGCCCAAACTTTTAAGAAGTCTGGATCTACTTCTTCTTCCTCTGGCTCTGCTGGTGTTGTCCGTTACGGTAAGAAGGACAAGTGTGATCACTGTGGGAAGAACCATCCATCCGATAAGTGCCGCAGAGCTTCTGGAGCTTGTTTCCATTGTAGAGAGACTGGTCATATCCGGAGGGATTGTCCACTGTCTGGGGGAGGCGGTTCTGGTTCTGGTTCAGGATTTGGTTCTCAGGCCACCATTCAGCAGAGTTCACAGGGACAGCCTGCTGGGAGTTCTCATTTGAGGCCACGAGCTTCTGGCCAGGTGTTTGCCCTGAGACATGATCAGGCAGTGGAGGAGAATGAGAAAGTCATCGCAGGTACATTTCTGCTTTATGGTATACCTGCTCTTGTACTTATTGACACTGGTGCATCTCATTCCTTCATTTTTGCACGTTTTGTTAAGAGGCATAAGTTACCATGCTTTGCACTAGACGTAGTGATGTCTGTTTCTACTCCGATGGGCCAATCTGCTTTGGCTAAGCGTCTAGTGATGGGTTGCCCTTTAGAGTTCGAGGGTAACATTCTGTTAGCGAATCTCATGGTCCTGGCAATGGACGACTTTGATTGCATTCTGGGAATAGATATGTTGACTACCTATCGAGCTTCAGTGGACTGCTATCAGAGATTAGTACGCTTTTATCCGGAGGGGAGTGAGAGCTGGTTTTTCTATGGTGAGGGAGCGCAACCCCCGATGCCTTTGGTATCAGCTTTGAGAGCCTGTCGAGCTCTAGAGTCTGGCGGGGAAGGCTATCTTATCTATGCAGTTGATTTGTCCACTGAGAGTATTGAGATAGAGAGCATTCCTGTTGTGGATGAATTTCCAGATGTATTTCCTGATGAGATTCCGGGTTTTCCTCCTGCTAGGGAAGTCGAGTTTGGCATAGAGTTGATGCCGGGTACTTCGCCTATTTCTCGAGCACCGTATATTCTGGCTCCGTCAGAGATGCATGAGTTGAAGAATCAGCTACAGGATCTTTTGGACAAGGGGTACATTCGTCCTAGTGTATCTCCTTGCGGAGCTCCTGTTCTCTTTGTAAAGAAGAAGGATGGGTCGATGCGGTTGTGCATTGACTATCGGCAGCTGAATCGAGTCACTGTGAAGAACAAGTATCCGTTGCCTCGTATTGATGACTTGTTTGATCAGCTGCAGGGCATGTCAGTTTACTCCAAGATTGACTTGAGATCTGGGTATCATCAGTTGAGAGTTCGTGATCAGGATGTAGCTAAGACTGCATTCCGTACTCGCTATGGGCATTACGAGTTCCTAGTGATGCCATTTGGTTTGACTAATGCGCCGGCTATATTCATGGATTTGATGAACCGTGTCTTCAGTGAGTATTTGGACAAGTTTGTCGTGGTCTTCATTGACGACATCTTGATGTATTCGCGTAATACGGAAGAGCATGTTTCTCACTTGCGGTTGGTACTGCAGACTCTTCGAGATGAGCAGTTGTACGCCAAGCTGAGCAAGTATGAGTTTTGGATGGATCGAGTGGTATTTCTTGGCCATATCATATCCAGGGAAGGGATTTCTGTTGATCCAAGCAAGATTGAAGCGGTACTTAATTGGTCGCGTCCAACGACGGTTGCTGAGATCCGTAGTTTTCTGGATCTAGCAGGGTATTATCGTCGCTTCATTCTGAACTTCTCTCAGTTAGCTCGACCGTTGACGCAGCTTACTCGCAAGGGTGTGGACTTCGAGTGGTCCTCCGAGTGTGAGAATAATTTCTGTGAGCTTCGACGGCGGTTGACTTCTGCGCCGGTGTTGGCATTACCGTCAGGATCTGGTGGGTATGTGGTATACACGGATGCTTCTCTTCAGGGGTTAGGTTGTGTCCTGACTCAGAATGGGCATGTGATCGCATACGCTTCTAGACAGCTGAAGCTTCACGAGGACAACTATCCAGTCCATGATTTGGAGTTAGCAGCCATTGTGTTCGCTTTGAAGATCTGCCGTCATTATCTGTATGGCGAGAAATTTGAGATCTTCACCGACCATAAGAGTCTCAAGTATTTGTTCACTCAGGCGGAGTTGAACATGAGGCAGAGACGTTGGATGGACTTCCTTAAGGACTATGATTGCGAGATTAAGTACCATCCGGAAGCTGCTAATCTCACCGCTGATGCTTTGAGTCGCAAGGTGCGACTATCCACACTTCAGACTTGTTCAATGTCGAGTGCGATCAGTGACTGTTGTACTTCAGGTTATACCTTCAAGCATAAGAAAGGTATGCAGAGTATCCAGATGTTTGCGATATTATCTGAGCCAGCTTTGTATTCGCGGATTCGAGATGCTCAGATGTCTGATTCGAAGACCCAGCATTTAGCTCGTCTAGCTAACGAGGGTAACTTGTCTGGATTTCATTATCAGTCAGATGGCTTTCTATGTTTGTCTGGTAGGCTTGTGATTCCGCAGGATGAAGAGTTGCGAGAGGAGATTTTGTCTCAGGCATATCGCACTAAGTTGAGTATTCATCCTGGGAGCAACAAGATGTACAAGGATCTACGTACTCGTTTCTGGTGGAAGGGAATGAAACGCAGTGTTTATCAGTTTGTTTCGAGATGTTTGGTGTGTCAACAGGTCAAGGAAGAGCACCGACGACCTGTAGGATTGCTTCACAGTCTGCCTATTCCTGAATGGAAATGGGAGTTTATCACAATGGACTTTGTGACCCATTTGCTGTTATCCCCGAGGAACTGTGATGCTATCTGGGTTGTGGTGGACCGACTCACCAAGTCAGCGCATTTCATTGCCTATAGCCGGGAGTACAATGTGGATCGTATGGCACGATTGTACATTCAGGAGATCGTTCGACTTCATGGAGTGCCTGTAAGCATTGTCAGCGATCGGGACCCCAGGTTTACTTATAGATTCTGGGGGAGTGTTCAGCGTGCGATGGGTACTACTCTCAGTTTGAGTACTGCCTATCATCCGGAGACTGATGGTCAGTCGGAGCGCACTATCCGTACTCTGGAGGATATTCTTAGAGCGTGCGTCATGGATTTTGGTTCAGCCTGGCAGGATCATTTGCCATTGATCGAGTTCGCGTACAACAACAGCTATCATACTAGCATTGGGATGGCACCTTTTGAGGCGTTGTACGGGCGACGTTGTCGTACTTCACTCTTCTGGGAAGAAGTGGGGGAGAGACAGGCTGAGGGACCGGAGTTTATCCAGCAGGCGATAGACATTGTTGATCAAATCAAGAAATAGATTAAGACTGCACAGGATCGTCAGGCCAGCTATGCTAATACCAAGCGTAGGCCTTTGCAGTTCGATGTCGGGGAGAAATTGTTTCTGAGAGTGTCACCTTTCCGCAAGATTCTCAGATTCGGCCTTAAGGGAAAGTTATCTCCCAGGTTTATCGGTCCGTTTGAGATCTTAGAGAGCATTGGCGATTTGGCTTATCGACTAGCTTTACCACCGCATCTATCCAGTATTCACGACGTGTTCCACGTATCTCTGTTGCGACGGTATGTGGCGGATGAATCTCATATTCTACAGCGGTCTGAGGTTCAGGTGAAAAAGGATTTGACCTATGTTGAGAAACCTATTCGTATCCTGGATTATAAGGATAAGGTTTTACGGAACAAAGTCATTCATTTGGTTTTAGTTCAGTGGCAGCGCCGAGGCACTGAGGAAGCTACTTGGGAGCTTGAGGACAGGATGCGTAAAGACCATCCTGAGTTGTTTTGATTTCATTTTTAAGTTATATTCAGTTGCAAACTCTGTAAACGTTTGATTTGAATAAAGAATATTTCTGATTTATGTATTACATTCAGTACTTAAAGATCTGATTCGAGGACGAAATATCTTAAGTGGGGGAGAATGTAGTAGCCCGTACCCTAACTGAGTAATTAAAAGATTAATGCTAATTAAATAAATTGGGTATCGGACGGATCGGAAGCTCCGAAGGCACGATCGGAAGCTCCGATGAGCGATCGGAGGCACCGATGATATTACGTCATTCATGACGTGTGGTTGGATCGAAAGCTCCGATCAGGATCGGAAGCTCCGATCACCCCTATCCAAAGTCAACAAGTGATATTTTGACACGTGGCAGATCAGGATCTTCGAAAGCTCCGATGGCAGGATCGGACATTCCGATCAAGGTTCGGACGTTCCGATCGAGGATCGGAAGTTCCGATCGTTGTCTATAAATAGAGGGCCGAGGCTTCATTTCCAATTGCCAATTCCGAGTATTTTCCCTCTCCTTTCTAGTCTTTTCGAGTTGTTCTAGCCTTCCTAGGCTTGACCCGGGAGTCGTCGAGGCGTTCGATAATCGTAGAAGAGTTGTGCCCAAGTTCTGGAGGCATCGACATCAAAGGTCTAACGACGGACGAAGGTATAGCTTTTGCTTCCTATAAATATTTAGGAGTATGCAATAGCTTAGTTAAGGCTTTTAGAGCACTTTAATGATAGTAGTATCATTTGGCAGTGTAGAGCAGACTATAGGCGTGGACCTAGAGTTGGTAGAGCTTGCACTGTTTTGAGGTACGGAAGTACTGTTCGAGATATCCTGACTGAGTATGCATGTATTATGTGACTGCATGGTTTATATGTCATTGATTTATGCTGCATTCATTTGCATACTGAGCTATCTCATTCGAGATGTCTGTTTGTAGGGTTGTACCCTATCCTGTTAGTGGTTGGACTTCCATCGATTTGGGTCTGGCATATCCACTGGTATTATGGTATGGGAACCACCTCCTGAAGCGACGGCACAGTGTGCTACATACCAGGACCCGGTCTGTCTCTATTATCTGATCCTTGACCTCGAGTTTATAGGGAGTTCACTTTGCATGCATGTATACTCATACTCTCGTACTAAGCGTTTTATGCTCACGTCTCGTACTCTGTGTTTCTGGACACCCTATTCCATGGGGCAGGTTTGCGTTTGGACGAGGCGGGTGGATCCAAGAGGGGCTAGTCTGTGGTTGACCAGCTAGAGCTTCGTCGAGGTTTTATTTCTGTTGTTTTGAGGTTGATACAGCTATTCGATTTGGTTGTATATTATTTGGATAAATTACAGATTCCTTTACTTGGGATTGTATAATGTTTATGGTTTCCGCAGTTTTATTCTGATATCTAATTAATTAAGTTAATTGCATGTCTAAGTTTTGTTAGTAGGTGATCCGGGTAAGGGTCACTACAATCCGAATATCTATGTAACAGAGCCGCATTTTCAAATCTTCCCAAATGCTCCTCCGGATCTGAGCTCCCATCATACTCCCCTAAAGTAGGCTGCTTGAAATTTGCTGGGAGTTCTTCATCTAAAATAGCCCGAGAAAAGGGGCTTTCCCTCTGTATAGGCCCAGGCCGACCTCCGACCTGTCGGCCCAATCTCCTAATCTCCTCCCACATCGCATCCATTTGGTTTGGCTTCCCTCCTTGTGGAGGGGGAGGAGGTGGTGGATTCTGACCCATGGCCGCTTGCACCGTTTGAGTGATGAACTAACTGAGCTGATCCACAGTCATGTCCGCCACATTCCCTACTCCTCCTCCCCTACCTCTTCCTGTTCCTCTTTCGGACATATCAACGTCTTAGCTTATAGTTTCCCACAGACGGCACCAATTGATATACCTTAATAAAGTGATCTCCTTGGATGAGCTGACTAGCCAAGCTAAAGAAACTCCTCCAACGGATAATGAGCTGCTACTGACCCGAAACCACTAACAAGAGTGTTAAGGGAGGCCGGAAGGTGTTCCGATGTATCCCCTCCGATGCTTAAGTCAGATGCTAGGATAGCAAGTGTGCGTATCGAAAAACAAAAAACTGGAATCTAAATAATGAAAGTGAACCTGGTATTTATAGGAGAGGGCTCCAAATCTTACCCCTACCTTCCTTATCAAAAACCCAAGATTCCCGGGATCACATTCCAGTATATTTTGGCTGAAATCTCGCCCAAATCTTATCTAAATAAGGATACAATGACACACTTGGTCCAAGCTGAACACCAGTAATTGATCCTAACATCTTAGTTAGCCTACTGAAGTTGTCGTACTAACTTTCCCAGCTAACCTTCTGCTAAAATAATGGGAGAGCCTTGCCGATCTTCCCAAGCCTCTGCATTATTACATTGATCTCACCATTGATTCCCTGAACGTGTCAGGGAGAAAACTTGGCCCAATCCCAGAGCTGAGCTCTCCAGTTCCCGACCCGACCTGGGAAATATGGTGAGGGAGCTGGGCCGAGCTCCCGCACTCCCTTGGCCGAGCTCCCGACCTGACCTGCCAAATATGGTGGGGGATCTTGGCCGAGCTCCCGAGCTCCCTTGGTGTTGTGAAAATTGCTCGCAAGCGTACGAGTGTCAAGTTTTAATATAGTGAATGAATCAAGTGTCGATCCCACAGGGAGTAAATTGAAAATAATCAGTGCTTGTAATTAAAATAATCTAAACTTTATCTAGAAAATCAAACAAAGAGTTATGATTTCAACATAAAATAAAATTCAGAACTTTTAGAAAAACTCACACATAACTTCCGAATCATATTACTGAGAGAAAAATGGTCTAGAGGTTTTGATTTCACCTGGTTTCGACAACAACTACTCCTAATTAAATTATTTTCATGAATTTCATTCAATCAATAGCCAAGAACACTTAATTATATTATTTCCCTCTCCCGAGCAACAAATAATGTGTATCAACTAAGATTCAATTCCAATATCCCTATTAAAAATCTAGTCTTAGTGATATGTGTAAAACGATGTTCTATTTAAAGCTCTGTTAACGTTATACACTCTCCCGAGCTATATAAACAATTAACAGTGTAATTTCTAATGATCTTATTCAAAATCCCCTCTCCCGAGCAATGATTTTAAATAAGTATAACAATTCAATTAGTGATCAAGTAATTGGAAAAACAATCAAAGCTAGAAAAACAATTAATTTAGGAGAATTCAATCCAATAAAATTAACAATTCATAAAAGCGTCTCAACCAGGCTACACCAAACCCCTAGACTATGAAAATTTAGTTCATGATCAAAAATAGATAAACACCAGTCATATTCAAAAGTCTAGACATCAATTCAATGATAAAAAATTCGAAAGAAAGAAAAACAAATCCGAATATTCGACGCCGTGTCCAGTCGACGATCTTCTCCTTTGTTCTTTAAATTCTTCACGTTGATGCATATATTTTTCTTCTCCAATTGTCACGATCAAGCTCTCTCAATTTGTGTCGTGTTGTCAGGCGGCTCTCCCCCTTTTATGTTGTGTTGAAATCTCTTTAATATGTCCTCGAAGCCCGTCAAAGAAAGCACGACAAATCAAGAGTTTTAAAGTTGCAAAAATCTGCCAATTTCTTGCACAGAGCGGCGCGGGCGCGCAATAGAGCGGCGAGGGCGTGCCTGAGCCTCGAATTTAAACTTCTTTTCACGTCCAGGGATGGCGCGGGCGCGCCCTGCTCTCGCATGTCCAATTCTACAACGCGCGACAATTTTAAAAAAATCATATCTCTTAAACTAACCGTCGGATTGAGCTGAAAGTTTGACAGCAACTTCAAAACATCTTAAAATGTATTATGAACAGTCGAGATCGGATTTTAATGAGTCAATAATTCCCAGTAATTTTCTGAAGTTAATACTCCATAATGCATCCTTCCACTTTTTCTTGCTACGTTTCTCCAAATCCTTGCAACTCACAAAAACAACAACAAATACGCATAATATCCACTCAATATATCACAAAAGCCAAGCCAAATCATATATAAATTAAGTGCATAAAATGCACTTATCACTTGGCTGAGCTCCCGACCTGACCTGCCAAATATGGTGGGAGAGCTTGGCCGAGCTCCCGAGCTCCCTTGGTCGAGCTCCGACCTGACCTGCCAAATATGGTGGGGGAGCTTGGCGGAGCTCCCGACCAGACCTGCCAAATATGGTGGGGAAGCTTGACCGAGCTCCTGGTTAAATAACAAGAGAATTCCGAGCTTAGGGTCATTGATGAGCTGAAGTGATTTCCTCTTGGGGTATCAATAATCCAATATTTAATAGGCAGTATATACAACAAATGTGAAGCTATTGACATATGTTTCTTTCAAGTTTCACCCATATAAACACATGTTTGTTGAATAACAAGAGAATTCCGAGCTTAGGGTCATTGATGAGCTGAAGTGATTTCCTCTTGGGGTATCAATAATCCAATATTTAATAGGCAGTATATACAACAAATGTGAAGCTATTGACATATGTTTCTTTCAAGTTTCACCCATATAAACACATGTTTGTTCCATCCTAGAGTGCTTTTTTTTTTGTTTTCCTAGAGTGTTTATAAAGGCTAATCGTGACCAAAATAATTAATTTAACAGTTTAAGATGTGAAATCTATGAACATCATCACATCACAACTATTCAATTTCAACCTTTTTGTGGCAGAGCTTGTTAAGCATTATCGAGCACTCTCATCCAAACTATTAAAACACATGCACTTTCACCCAATATATTCAATAAACCAAAAACATACTTGACCTTTAAATGCAACGCTGTGAATTTTGTATTCTTGTGTCAATATATTAAGCCACAACAGTCTTCTTATCTTCTTTTATCTGTATCCATTCCACCATGTGACAGCATCAATGAAAAGCATCTCCACATTCATTCCACCATGACGAACTCACTGCTTGAAATGTGTAAGAAAAATAAGCAACCAGCACGATGGTTCCAATAGACCTGGAGCCAAGACATTAATCCAAACAACAAAAAATAGGAACATAAAACTTGATAGATCAACAAAATATATGTGAAACAATACACACCTTTTGATTCTCATATCTAGACTATGATTGGGTCCCACAGCAGCCGTAGCGGCATTGGCCTTTCTTTCTGTTGGGATTTTCCTATAGGAAAGGGGGTATACCATAACCATAGGGAAGTAATGGTATGAGAAAAAAAACTTTTTCTGAGCGTATAGACCTTAACGCAGGAACAATAAAATGGATGCGCCTTCAAAATCCAAAAGATTACCCAATTTGTCAACCGGATGTCCAAATAATGCATCAGTGACCCAGTTCTACAGTTTCAAATATACTCCATCATCCATTGAACTTTGCATGATCAACAATAAGTCAGTAACTATCAAGGCATGAAATCTGAATTAACTTATCTTCAATACTATCAGACGACTCACACTCGTTGGATGTGTAGAATATTGATCATAATCATATAAACCAAATGACAACATGACCACAAAATTCCAGTGTCATTATTATCCCCTTGAATGTTACGCGCTATCTGAAAATATAACCATCTTTTATAAAAATTAATGTGTTTCGTGAGAATATATTAAAAAGTTGACGCTTGAAAAAATCAAAAAAAAAATTACAACTTAATGAGTGATAAAATTGAATGCAAAACTAACCTCTAGAATGTGTCAAAAGAAGAAAAAAAAAACTGATTTCTATTAATTAAAATTATTAATTATTTCCATCATTATTGATCAAATGATAACTAAAACTTAACTCTAAATTAAATGATAACTAATTTCAGTCTTAAAAGAGAATTGACATAAACCACGTGACAAATCCATGATCTCACAATGAAAACAATAAACAGAATCACCTTTGAGAAAGATAACCCGGAAGAGTACATGGTTCCACCTTATTTATGGCCACATGAGGTCAAAAATATGTAAATTTTACAATTTTTCTCTCTTTTTTATTTCCTGTTAAGGAGAGGATACCGATTTAAAGTACAGTTTTAGCCAAGTTTTTGTCCATAAATGGAGAGTTTAATCCCTCAACTTTGTTTCTTTAGTAACTTGCTCCATAAAATCATTAGGATCCAAATGAAGCTAAAATCTTGATTTGATAACTCTCAATATGTCAAATTCTCCAAGGCTCTGATCTTCTCAAAGTTGTTTTGAAATTATTGGTGGATACGATATCTATGATTTTGAATGATTGTACTCTAAAGAAATATTTTTGCACGTCTTGATTCTTCCTAATGAAGAGAAACTAAATTAATGGCATAATATTACACATTTAGATTGATCATTAAGTTCTAATCAGAAAATAATAACAAATTTGAGTACATCTCAAATCAATGAGACAGTAGAGTTCACATGTAGTTTTTTTCACTCGTTGAAGCATTTGACTATTCCTACAGTGCAGAAATAAAATCTAACCACAATGAATTAAAAGTTTAAGATATGAAATGCATGTTATGGAACCTACTGATTTGAATCTTGGTTAAATTTCAAACACTTACATTGGATTAATTCAAGCACGCAAGAAATCCACAAAATGCAAAGCACCTGAAAAACATCTGAGTGTACCGATAAGTATTTATAATAAAATGTCAGAACTTTATGTTAGAGTAGATTCCCTGCAAGTCAACTGTTGGCTAGGGATTTTATTGACTCAAATGTAATAAACAATCTTTATTTTAATATAATTACTCTTTTACTCAATTTTTCCATTTACCTTATCTGCAAACCCTTGCAAGCTGATAGATAAAGACCTTGAATATATTATAGTAAATAAATATGAGGTTGTACATGTGATGACAATCATCAAACACATATTTTAATTACTGTATATTCTAAATTAAGTTCCTAGTCAATTGGGCCATCCAAAATAAGGATAAGGATCGGTCGAGCTCGAGACTAGAATCTGTGATGTTGTGTACCATGTTTCATTGGTATGGACATAGAGATGTTCAATCATACAGATTGGTACTCATACGATGAGTTCATTGAACTACCCTCCCTCGGATTTTCCAAGTGGTTATTATTCATCGAGTGGATAAATCCGTGGTTATGATTGTACACCATTAGTCCTTACGACTCGAGATAACACTGAGGCTCTGCATGTTAGGATTGTGCTTTGACTTGTTTACCGACTCCAGGAGGGTCATCAGGTGGCGAGATTTGGTACAATTACGACACATGTAGGAGCTGGTGCATTGTAGTCAGGAATTCACCACTCACCTACGGGTGTGGATATCCTATGTGATCTTTTGATATTATAGTGCATGGAATCTCTGGCCAGAGTATGAAATGTGCATTAGAGTAAAGTGGTTCCCTAGTTACACATGCGATGCCACTATGTATTCTCTTAGATGCATCACATCGTTATCGAACTTCACATGCAACCCTCGATGAACCAATGGTTGTAGATTCGATCGGGATATACGAGATGAAAGGACCATACTGTACGATAACCATAATCGATTGGTTCTTGCAGGAACTATCAGTGATACCTTGGGAATCATGGGGCGATGCTACTAGACGCTCTTACCATGATTCGATGGGTCCAGACAAAAATAAATTTTGACATTCTTATGATCAAGGAGTTGATGCATAGAATGGGGCTAATAAGGGTAAGCCCGTATAAAGGACAGTGTCCTGAATCACTAAGAGTTGTGAACCCACGGCAAGCTGTATCCCTAAACCATTGAGGGTCACACAAGTGCTGGTTTTTCTATTCCCGTTGAGATAATAAATTCAAAGAGTTGAATTTATAATAATATTTGATTGGATCAAATGATAAGCTTATAAATGAGCTTATAATGACTTATAGAAATTTTTGAGAGCACAACTGCTAAAAACAGTGAAGGGAATGTACCTGCTTAATTTGAGTGAAAGTGTTCCAAAATTAGCAGCTGCCTTATTTATGTTTTATTTGTTTCAAAAATTAAAGTGTGCATCATAATAACTATAAGGCCCGGGATTATTTGATTAATCCGAAAATAATTAATTTTAATCAGTGAATATTTAATTTAGGAATATTTAGAGTTTAGAATTAAATTCTAATATTATTAAATTAACGAGGATTGAAATTGAATTAAATCACTTGTCCGGGGACTGAATTGCAAATATGACAAAGTTCAGGGACCAAACTGCAAATATGCTAATATATATCAATTCAACCACTTGATTTATACCATCTCACACGTGCATATCATATTAGAAATGAGTGAAGAACAGAAATCATTCAACGCCTTTTGTCCTTTTTAAAGCTCCGATATCTCGCGATCCAGCCGTCAGAATTCAGAGTTATATATATATATATATATATCTGCGATCACCACTCTGAGAGCTACGTTCTGGTATATTTTTGATTGAGTTCTCTCATATTTGATTTTTATGTTGAAGATGGAATTTTATTATTATTGGTGATATATGTATATGAGCTAGCATCGATTGTATATTCGAAGTTGGATCGAAAATAGACTGTCGTCCGGATTGTATATGAATTTTAGAAGCTTTAGTCGAAACCCTTCCAATTCTGAATTGTGGTGAACTTGAGTATATATTGTTGATATGTTGAGGAATTGAATTGAAGTGCTTGATATATTGGATTTGATATCGTTTCGGTTACCGATTTTGTATCGTTACGCCACCGGTTTATGATTTGAAGCCGTTTTGATGGCTTGTGATTGAGCTGAGTATTATTCGAGTTGTTTCTCATATTTGTAGCATTTGTATCCTTCATTTTCAGCCTTGTATTGAAGTGATCAACTCGAGACGTCCGCATTCGAACCGGAATAGAAGTGAAGAAGGTTTGAAGACACTTTCTTTTGATGTTTGGGTTAAGAAGTTGAATAGATTTTGATATGAGGTTTTGTTGTAGATTTTCAGAATTGAAGTGTCTACAATTCACGAGAACGAAAGGTATAAGATGACATCAAGAGTCAGGGATTCGATGCTTGAGAATGATGATTTTTGAGTTGTTTCGTAAATCACATACTTGTTTATTGTTTGTTCTTGTTTTAGAACTTGATGCTGTTAATCCATTTCAGGTAGTGGATCTTTGATTTTTATATGAAATGATAAATGAATTGATTTTATTGCCAAGGTTTGATACGACATTATTTTTGAGTCGGATGCGACTACGATAGATGGATATCCATGTCAAGATCTAATAAGAATCTTGATGGAAGAGATTTGATACGAATCAATTCCTGATATTTATATATATGCGTTATATTACTCTATTCGTGAGTCGATATGTTTAGATTTGAGATTATGTTACTTTAACGCATGTATATGTTGATTATACTGATAATTATATTCTCACCGGAATGTTTTCGGTTGTTGTCTTGTTTTGTATGTGTGCATGGCAACAGATGGGGCAGGAGCTGGCCAGAGTAGACGTGGGTAGCTTGAGAGAGAGATTAGCTGTGGAGACTTTGGGTTATGAATAGAGTTTGTTGTCTTAAACATGTTATGAACTTAGTTGGTGTTGGAACTCAAGAGACTCAACTTGATCTTGTAGTAATTTTGAGTATTTAATATGTTGTAGCTACTTGTGATGAATTAGATCAAATAACGATGTTGAAATGCATGTTTAGATTGAGTTTTGTTGGTGTTACTTATATTTATATGTATTTTGAGTTGGATGTAGGAGTTTGACATAATCAAATCTCCCTTGACAGCAACAATGATCGAGTTTGGAAAAGTTTCTGTCAATCCGAGCGCACCCGCGCTGGCCGAGCGCACCCGCGCCCTGGCAGAAAAAAGTTATTCTAGGTTGAGCGCATGGGCACCAGTCCAGGGCGCACCCGCAACCTGGCAGAACAACCAGGTTGGTCGCGGGGGCGCTGGCATAGGGCGCACCCGAGCCCATATTAAATTTTTTTTTTTTGTTTTCTTGCTTATTTATTTCTTGGTTTGTAAATAAAATCGATTTCCCATTAAGACCCACAACAAGTGGTATTAGAGCGAATTTTGTTCTTGGACTGAAATAGAAATGAAACGAGCGGGGTAGATCGAGTCTATTTGATTTATTTATCTCGCATGTAATTGATTTATCTACTTGATTATATGATTATCTTTTATCAGAAGATGCTTTACAGCTTTGAGAATGACATGCTTACCTGAATATCTGAGTTGATTGGAAATATGTATTGACTGAGAATGAATCAAAATTGGTTCTTGATTCGGAACTCAATCTCTTGAGAAGGCATGATTATGTTGATCAGAGGAGGACTGAAACAGGATTGTTTCTTATGAGATATTGATGTATTTGTTACAAATATATTTGAGTATCAGATATGCCTCCTCGTAAAGCACCGATCACTAGACAGACGTTAGCTGTTCCTCTACCAGAACCAGCACGAGCACCACAGACAGTCGTAGAACCTCAGAATGCTCAGGGTAGTACTTCCAGAGATCCGATGGATCTGACTGCCAATCCTATGGAAACGCTGTTGAAAACATTTCAATCATTTAAACCGCCAACTTTGAAAGGGACTGAAAATTCTGTGGAATGTGAAAGCTGGCTAGAGGATATTGATCAGCTATTCGATTCTCTAGATTATTCTGATGACCGCAGAATTTGACTTGTTATTCATCAACTACATGAAGTGGCAAAGATTTGGTGGATTGCAACAAAGAAGGCATTGGAGAATCGAGGTACGATTGTTACCTGGTCTTTGTTTAAAACTGCTTTCTATCAATGGTTCTTTCCAGTTTCTTATAGAAAGGACAAGGGAGCAGAATTTGCTAGTTTGCAGCAGGGAAAATTGAATATTGAAGAATATGTGGCTAAATTCACAAGTCTGCTGAAATTTTCTCCGCACATTGCTGAAAATGATGAGGCTCAAGAGGATCAATTTATTAATGGGATGAATCTAGATGTTTTTACATTGGTAAATGCAAGCAGACCTAATAACTTTGCAGACACACTAAATAGAGAAAAAGGGGCCGAAGCTGGTTTGATGAGACAACGAGGAGCACCGTTTGTGCCACCTCCAGTTAAACAACCCCAGGAGCAGCCACAAATTCCACCACCACCAGCCATATTCGAAGGAGGAAGCAGTAGCAGTGGTAAGAGAAGTTTCTTTAAGGGTAAAGGGAAGCAATTCAAGAGTTCTGGTAGTAGCTCTTCAAGTTCTAGTGGATCCAAACAGTTTAGATCCGGACAAAAATCTAGTTCTTCAGGAGTCTATTGCAATAAATATGGAGGTCGTCATGCTAGAGACCAGTGTCGAGGAGTATTTGGAAGCTGTCATATTTGTAATCAGGTAGGAAATTTTGCTAGAGTTTGCCCACGACGTGGTTCTGGAAGTTCACAAAGTGCTGGATCATATCGATTAGTGACACAGCCAGAGAGGCAAGCATATTCTGTTCATTCATTCCAATCACAAGCTCAGCAACAGGGTAGAAAAGGAGGAAGCCAGACAGTGAGTCAACCTCCGAGACAGCAAGCTCGAGTCTTTGCTTTGACTGAGGAGCATGCTCAAGCAGCACCTGATGATGTGATAGCAGGTAATTGTTCTCTTTGCGTTTATCCTGCTTATATCTTGATAGATACAGGTGCATCCCATACTTTTATTTCTAAGCAATTTGCTATATCACATGCATTACCTATTATGCACTTATCTTCGGTCGTATCTATTTCTTCACCTTTGGGAAAAGGTATCGTATTTGTGAACTCTGTCAGAAATTATATACTACAACTTGAGGGTAATGTGATTGAGATACACTGATTGTGCTTGGATTTTCCGATTTTGATTGTATTATTGGAATAGACATGTTAACAAAGTACAGGGCTACAGTCGATTGTTTTCAGAAGATTGTGAGATTCAGACCTGAGATGGCTGAAGAATGGAAGTTCTATGGGAAAAGTTTGAGAGGGGCAGAGGGATTCCTTGTGTATGCAATAGATGTGATGAAATCTAGCCCAAAATTGGCTGATTTGCCAGTGGTTAGTGAATTTTCTGATGTTTTTCCTGATGAGATTCCAGGATTGCCTCCGACTCGAGAGGTAGAATTCAGTATTGAACTGATGCCAGGTACGCAACCTATTTCAAAAGCACCTTATCGAATGGCACCAGTGGAATTGAAAGAATTGAAGGATCAATTGGAGGATCTTTTGGCTAAAGGGTACATCAGACCGAGTGTTTCTCCTTGGGGCGCTCCGGTACTATTTGTAAGAAAAAAAGATGGGTCAATGAGACTTTGCATTGATTATATGCAACTGAACCAGGCAGCGGTAAATAATCGTTATCCTTTGCCTAGAATAGATGATTTATTTGATCAGTTGCAGGGTTCCATGTGTATTCCAAGATCGATCTGAGGTCTGGATACCATCAGCTGAGAGTTAGGGACGAAGATATGCCCAAGACTGCTTTCCAAACGAGGTATGGCCATTTTGAGTTAATTGTTATGCCGTTTGGTCTAACCAATGCTCCAGCAGTATTTATGGGTCTCATGAATAGAGTTTTTCAGAAATATCTTGATGACTTCGTGATTATCTTTATTGACAATATTTTGATCTATTCTAAGAATCTATGTGATCATGCTGAACATTTGAGAACTGTTTTGAAAACATTGAGAGTAGAAAATTTGTTTGCCAAACTATCGAAGTGTGAATTATAGTTGAGAAAAGTGATATTTCTTGGGCATGTAATATCTGGAGATGGGATATCTGTTGATCCAAGCGAGGTCGAAGCAGTTATTGGATGGCCTAGACCGACATCTGTACCAAAGATACGGAGTTTTATGGGTTTAGCAGGTTATTATCGTAGGTTTATCAAAGATTTTTCACGTATTGCAAAGCCTATTACTCAGCTTACTCAGAAGAATGCACCGTATATCTGGACCGAAGCTTGTGAAGCAAGTTTTCTTGAGTTGAAAAAGAGGCTTACGAGTGCACCAATCTTGACGATTCCTTCAGGTACTGGTGATTTTGTTGTATATTGCGATGCTTCTCACAGGGGATTAGGCTGTGTGCTTATGCAGAAAAATCATGTTGTTGCTTATGCCTCGAGACAGTTGAAGGCACATAAGACGAGATATTCAATTCATGATCTTGAATTGGAAGCCATTGTATTTGCATTGAAGATTTGGCGAAATTATCTTTACGGTGAGAAGTTTGAGATTTATTCTGATCATAAAAGTCTAAAATATCTGTTTACGCAATCTGAATTGAATATGAGACAACGAAGATGGCTAGATTTGTTGAAAGACTTTGATTGCGAGATCAAATATTATCCAAGAAAGTCGAATGCTGCTGCAGATGTCCTCAGTAGGAAGGTATGTGATTTATCCTTATGTACTGTAGGTGTATCTAGCATTATAGAAGATTTTTGTATTTCTGGATTAACATTTGAAATAGATATGAAGCCTATTCGAGTTTGTGATATTCGAGCTGAGCCTGAGTTTTTGATTCGAATCAAAGAAGCACAGAAATCAGACTTGAGTATTCAAAAATCCATTGAAATGGTCAAATCTGGACATCAATACGAATATAAGGTTAGAGCCGATGATGTTTTGTATGTGAATAACCGAATTGTGGTTCCAGATGTTGCAGATTTAAGACAAAATGTGCTGAAAGAAGCGCATTGCAGTAGATTTAGTATTCATCCTGGTGGCAAGAAAATTTATAATGATTTGAAGAATCATTATTGGTGGAAACAGATGAAAACTGATGTCACTGAATATGTATCTCATTGTCTGAATTTCCAACAGGTGAAGGCTGAGAGGAAGAAGCCGGGTGGCTTATTACAGAGTTTATTTGTTCCTGAATGGAAGTGAGATCACATTTCCATGGATTTTGTAACGAAATTGCCACGTTCATCCCGATGTTGTGATGCGATTTGGGTGATTATTGATAGGTTGACGAAATCAGTCTGCTTTATTCCATACAGAATGACATATCGACATGATCAGATGGCAGAGATCTATGTTAGAGAAGTGGTAAGATTGCACGGTGTACCTAAATCTATTGTGTATGATCGAGACCCTAGATTTACCTCTCACTTTTGTCATAACTTACAACAAGCTCTTGGTACTCTACTGCATCTGAGTGCATATCATCCTCAAACTGACGGACAATCAGAATGAACGATACAAACACTTGAGGATATGATTAGAGCTGTAGTGCTTGATTTTAGCACTAACTGGCAAGATTCATTACTACTTGTGGAGTTCTCGTACAACAACAGCTATCAGACTAGTATCGAGATGGCTCCATTTGAAGCACTGTATGGAAAGAAGTGTCGATCACCTTTTTATTGGGATGATATATCTGAGGTACCTGAGATTGGGCCTGATACGATTCGAGAAATGACTAATAAAGTAAAGTTGATTCAGATGAGAATGAAAACAGCCCAAGACAAACAAGATAAATATGCGAATATCAGACGTCGACCATTGAGTTTTGAACAGGGAGATAGAGTGTTCATGAAAATTTCACCTTTTAGAAGCACTGTCAAATTTGGTAAAAGAGGAAAATTGTCTTCGAGATTCATTGGTCCATATGATACTATTGAGAAGATAGGTGATCTTGCTTATCGACTTGCATTGCCTCCAGCATTATCTGGTATTCACGACGTATTTCATGTTTCGATGCTGAGGAAGTATCAACCAGATGCATATCATGTTATCCAGGTAGACGAAGCTGAACTTGACGAGTCTCTGAGTTATTTTGAGCAGCCTATTTAGATTCTTGATCGTAAAGAAAAGCAACTCAGAAACAAAACTATTCAATTATTCAAAGTTCAATGGAGTCGACATGGAATTGAAGAGGCAACTTGGGAGACTGAAATAGACATGAGACAGAAATTCCCTGATCTATTTCACTGATGTGAGTTCTTATTCAGTTTTTTGTTATTTCTTTATCTTATGTGTATTGATTTCTTGCGATTTCGAGGACGAAATCATGTCTTAGAGGGGGAGAAATGTAAGGCCCAAGATTATTTGATTTAATATGAAAATATTTAATTTTAATCCGAGAATATTTAATTTGGAAATATTTAGAGTTTAGAATTAAATTCTAATATTCTTAAATTAACAAGGATTGAAATTTAATTAAATCACTTGTCCGGAGACTGAATTGCAAATATGTCAAAGTTCAGGGACCAAACTGCAAATATGCTAATATATATCAATAAACCACTTGATTTATATCATCTCACATGTGCATATCAGATTAGAAACGAGAGAAGAACAGAGACCCTTCAACGCCATTTTTGTCATTTTTAAAGCTCCGATATCTCGCGATCCGAAATTCAGAGTTATATATATCAGCGATCACCGCTCTGAGAGATACGTTCCGGTATATATTTTATTGAGTTCTATCATTTTTTATTTTTATTTTTTAGATGGAATTTTATTATTATTGGTGATATATGTATATGGGCTAGCATCGATTGTATATTCGAAGTCGGATCGGAAATAGACTATCGTCCGGATTGTATATGAATTTTAGAAGCTTTAGTCGAAACCCTTCCAATTCTGAATTGTGGTGAACGTGAGTATATATTGTTGATATGTTGAGGAATTGAATTGAAGTGATTGATATATTGGATTTGATATCGTTTCGGTTACCGATTTTGTATCGTTACGCCACCGGTTTATGATTTGAAGCCGTTTTGATGGCTTGTGATTGAGCTGAGTATTTGAGTTGTTGTTGATATTTGTAGCATTTGTATCCTTAATTTTCAGCCTTGTATTGAAGTTATCAACTCGAGACATCCGCATTCCAACCGGAATATAAGTGAAGAAGGTTTGAAGCCACTTTCTTTTGATGTTTGGGTTAAGAAGTTGAATAGATTTTGATATGAGATTTTGTTGTAGATTTCCAGGATTGAAGTGTCTACAATTCACGAGAACAAAAGGTATAAGATGACATCGAGAGTCAGGGATTCGATACTCGAGAATGATGATTTTTGAGTTGTCCCGTAAATCACATACTTGTTTATTTTTTGTTCTTGTTTTAGAACTTGAAGTTGTTGATCCATTTCAGGTAGTGGATCTTTGATTTTTATATGATACGATAAATGAATTGATTCTATTGCCAAGGTTTGATACGACCTTATTTTCGAGTCGGATGCGACTACTATAGATGGATATCCATTTCAAGATTGGATACGAATCTTGATGGTAGAGATTTGATACGAATCAATTCCTGATATTTATATATATGCGTTATATTACTCTATTCGTGAGTCGATATGTTTAGAGTTGAGATGATGTTACTTTAACGAATGTATATGTTGATTATACTGAGAATTATATTCTTACCGGAATGTTTTCGGCTGTTGTATTATTTTGTATGTTTGCATGGCAACAGATGGGGCAGGAGCTGACCGGAGTCGACGTGGGTAGCTTGAGAGAGAGATTAGCTGTGGAGACTTCGGGTTATGAATAGAGTTTGCTTTCTTAAACATGTAATGAACTTAGTTGGTGTTGGAACTCAAGAGACTCAACTTGATCTTGTAGTAATTTTGAGTATTTAATATGTTGTAGCTACTTGTGATGAATTGGATCGAATAAAGATGTTGAAATACATGTTTATATTGAGTTTTGTTGGTGTTACTTCTATTCGTTTGTATTTTGAGTTGGATGTAGGAGTTTGACATCATCAAATCTCCCTTGACAGCAACAATGATCGAGTTTGGAAAAGTTTCTGTCAATCCTGGCGCACCCGAGCTGGCCGGGCGCACCCGCGCCCTGGAAGAACAAAAGTTCTGCCAGGTTGGGCGCGGGGGCGCTGGCATAGGGCGCACCCGCGCCCATATTAAAAAAAAAACTTTTTTTGTTTTCATGCTTATTTATTTTTCGGTTTGTAATTAATATTGATTGCCCATTAAGAAGAATGATTAGCACCCGAGGTCCCCACAATAACGATTGAGTTAAAATCGTCACATCGGTGATATTGGATCATCGATCGGGATTATGATAATATTAATATAATGGGTGCATGAATCATGGGCTAGTAGGAGTACAAGCCCATTATGATAAATTATTAAAGTAGTGGACTTTAATAAATTAATAATAATCTAGTTAGAATAGATTAATAAAGCCCATTAGTTGTATTAATAGATGATATTAATTTATACACGGAAATAATATTGATACCATAATATACAACTAGCATACAAAGAAAAATCTTAAATTATGTGTGTATGTGTGACTTTCCAGAATCCTTAATTGTGGCATGCAAATTTTAAAATTGTTTTAATTAATTGCATGTATAATTAAGATAAACACACACACACACACACACACACACACACACACACATATATATATATATATATATATATATATATATATATATATATATATATATATATATATATGTATGTATATATTGGCAAGCATAATTTTCGAAACCTAGCCTTCAATTCGAGCAAGCAATTTTTGAAATTGCTCTCTTCCTTGTGTTTGAAGAATTCGACCACCTTAATCAATAAGGTTGAAATTGATTTCTTCTTCTTAATTCAATCTCAATGCAAATTTCTTCTTTTCTCTGTACTGCGAGTTAGAAGAGGAATAAGAAAACTGGTCGTGGACTTGATTTGGAGGTTGAAGAAGGAGATACTCCAGTTGATCATTTTTAGGGAATTACAATAAGAGCTATTGTGAAACCCCGTTTTTAATCTACTAATCTTGATTAATTAAACACAATCGAAAACGAGAATCCGCGAAAAAATGAATCAAATATTTTTTTTTTAATCGGGTGAATAGTACCACGTGCGATCGAGCGCACTACAAAAGTGCAAGCTGCTGCCCGGGGGATCCAAGGGCTGTGCTCGATCCTACGAACTCGTGGGATCGAGCGCACCCAAAAATACAAGGTTGCTGCCCAGAATTACAACAGAACAGAAATGAGGCTAATCAAATCGATCCAAGCCATTCAATGCTTCAAAATATAAACATGCACTACGAATTCCACATGCATATTACAATACCATACAAATCGAAATACAAACTAAGTTCGACGATATCAATCAATCGACTAATCAAAATATCCAAGTTCAAAAGACACAACCCTACGACACAGCGTCTCACTTCTATCATTCTCACCTCAAGCTAACCTATACGACTCAGTCCGGCTCCTGATCCTCCTGTTGCCAAGTACACATACAAACAAAGACAACAGCTGGATAACCCGGTTAGAAATATAATTTCTAAGTAAAATGGACAGGCATACAATATCAGTTAAACATCTCATATCGAAATGTAACAATCATCAATAACTCAAAAGAGAGTGAATGTACGCATGGCTTCAAAAGCTCGGGACTATCAAGTCAGATAATCGAAATATCAATCGGTACTCGGTTGGGATCCCGGGGCTAAGTCCCTACAACAACCCACCTACACACCCATTCGGGGCGGATGTTTCACGACTCAAACCCCTAGACTTCAGAGCAACTATAAGAAGTATTCTAGTACTTGGAAAAACTCGAAATCCAAGACCACTTCAATATAGATCCCTAAATCGTCTAATTTCAAAACGAATTGAATATTCGGCTCAATATGAATGCAAGTGTAAACAACATAATCAATCATGTTCAACACAAGCAAATAACATGCAGTATGTGATTTTCGGGGCTCGAAAATAAATCGAACTCGAGTATTCTACCCCATTCGAATCAATGTCATCTTTTACCTTTCAAATTCGTCGAGGATTCCAATCTGAAAATAACAACAAATTCAATAAATAATCAATCGAAACAAAACGAATCGAATCAAAGAAACTCAATCAACATACCGTCTTCGATTCTCAATTCGATCAACTCCCAAGTTCGATCTAAACCCGAAACTCCAATCCAAATCTGAAAATGAAGAATATACGGATTCGATATCAATCTACCAAGTCAATCAAACCCGGAAATCAAACCGAAACTAAACAACCGATAATCCAAACTCGATTTCGACGGCATAACTGCTATAAACTGTCAAACCAAAAATCTCCAACAACAACAAACAATCCCAAACCATCCATATCATCTTCTAAACCAACAAAACAACCCAAAATCAATCAAAATCCATCAAAATCCAACAACCCCATTTTCGAAAATGCCTCAAAAATTCATATAAAATCCAAACTTCGATCTTTTTCCGAACCGACTTCGAATACACGATCTATGCTAGCTCAAGAACAACATACTCGAAGATTATCAATTTCTGACGACCCAACAAAAATCAAAGTTCGAGGATCGTAGCAAAACTTATGTCAAAATGAAGCCCTCATTGCAGTGATCGTGAATCTCAACTCGGAAATAAAATCTGACGGTCGGATCGTGCGAATCAGACGAAAGAAAAGCTCAAAGGAGCTTCCATGGCTTTCTCGATCGGCACGCATGGATGGGAGGGAGAAGGAGGAGAGATGGTGAAGTGATGGTCAACTTGCAAGATAATATATATAAAATTCCAATTTTGCATTTCGGTCCCTCAATTCTTCAAAGTTTGAAAAATGACCCCCCTGCGAATTATCAAACGGCCCTCAAATACTGAAAATCCTGATTATCTCAATTAAACTCAATTATAATAAAATCGGGGCATTACAATTCTCTCCCTCTAAGATTTGATTTCGTCCTCGAAATCTGACAGATCACAGACTGAACAAGAAAGAATCATACTGAAGACGAACTCACCTCAATCGAACAACTCTGGAAATCGCTGCCTCATATCTAATTCGGTCTCCCAAGTCGCTTCTTCAACTCCGTGATGAATCCACTGTATCTTCACCAACGGAATCGACTTATTTCTGAGCTGCTTCTATTTTCTGTCATGAATCTAAATCGGTCTCTCGAAGTAACTCAGAGTCTCATCTAGTTCGGCCTCATCTAGCTGAAGAACATGCGACGGATCCGGATGATATTTCCGCAACATCGAAACGTGAAACACATCGTGGATACCTGAAAGAGACGGAGGAAGAGCAATCCTATAGGCAAGATCGCCTATCTTCTCCAGAATTTCATACGGTCCAATGAACCTCGGAGACAACTTCTCTCTCTTTCCGAATCTGACAGTACCTCGGAACGGAGAAATCTTCAGAAACACACGGTCTCCCTGATAAAAACACAGTGGTCTGCATCTAACATTCGCATACTTGGCCTGTCGATCTTGGGCTGTCTTCATTCTGACTCGGATCAACTTCACCTGCTCTGCCATATCACGAATCATATCTGGACCCAACTCCGGTGATTCTGAAATCTCATCCCAAAATAACGGAGATCTGCACTTCTTCCCGTACAAAGCTTCGAAAGGCGCCATGCCAATACTCGCTTGGAAGCTGTTATTGTACGAAAACTCTACTAGAGGTAAAGACTCCTTGCAACCTGAGCCGAAATCAAGCACTACTGCGTGAAGCATATCCTCCAAAGTCTGGATCGTACGCTCGGACTGACCGTCGGTCTGAGGGTGATACAGTGTGCTCAAGTGCAAACGAGTACTCAATGCCCCCTGTAGGCTGTGCCAAAAGTGAGAAGTAAACCTCGGATCTCTGTCTGATACTATCGACTTCGGCACGCCGTGCAATCTCACAACCTCTTTGACATACAATTTGGCCATCTGATCATGACGGTATGTCATACGGTACGGAATGAAACAAGCAGATTTAGTCAACCGGTCAATCACTACCCAAATCGCATCACAACCTCTGACTAAACGCGGTAGCTTCGTGACAAAATCCATAGAGATATGATCCCACATCCATTGCGGGACAGGTAAACTGTGCAATAATCCACCTAGTTTCTTCCTCTCGGCTTTCACTTGTTGAAAATTCAGACAACGGGACACAAATCTCGTGACATTTCCTTTCAACTGCTTCCACCAAAACTGAGTCTTCAAGTCGTTATACATCTTTCGGCCTCCTGGATGAACACTGAACCGACTGGAATGCGCCTCTCGAAGAATACGCTGTCTCAACTCAGAAACATCGGACACAACAATACGGTTATTCAAGAATAGCATATCATCCCTGACCTGAAATTCTGACTGATGACCTGATCGAACCTTCTCTATCGAACTCTGACTGCTCGGATCGGATCTCTGTGCCTCTCTGATCAACTGAAACAACTCTGGCTCGGCCTGAATCGCAAAAACTCTGATGGATCTCCTATCGGTCTCAAACTCCAAACCAAAAGTACAACAGTCTTCAATCAGTTGAGAGACACCCCTCGTAGAAAGAGATAAGGAACAAAGCTTCCGACTAAGAGCGTCTGCAACTGCATTCGACTTTCCAGGATAATACTTGATCTCACAGTCGAAGTCCTTAAACAAATCCATCCATCTCCTTTGTCTCATGTTAAGCTCGGACTGGAAAAACAAGTATTTCAGGCTCTTATGGTCAGAAAATATCTAAAACGACTCGCCATAAAGATAATGGCGCCAGGTCTTCAAAGCAAACACAATCGCCGCAAGCTCAAGGTCATGGATCGGATAACGAGTCTCGTGCGGCTTCAGTTGCCTCGAAGCATAAGCTATGACATGATTTCTCTGCATAAGAATGCATCTAAGACCACGGTGAGAAGCATCATAGTAAACGGAATAACCTCCCGTACCTAATGGAATAGACAAGATCGGAGCGCTGGTCATTCTCTTCTTCAGCTCAAAGAAACTGGCCTCGCACTCCTCGGACCAAAAAAATGGTGCATTCTTCTGGGTCAACTGGGTAATCGGCTTTGCAAAGGAAGAGAAACCCTCTATAAATCGGCAATAATACCCCTCCAAACCCATGAAGCTTCGGATTTCTGGCACTGATGTCGGTCTCGGCCAATTCATAACTGCCTCGATCAACAGAAATTCCATCTCCTGATACAATGTGTCCTAGAAACACAACTTGGTCCAACAAGAACTCGCACTTCGATAGTTTAGCATATAACTGTTTGGCTCGCAAAGCCTGTAATACAATCCTCAGATGCTCGGCATGGTCAGAACGGTTCTTCGAATAGATCAGAATGTCGTCAATGAATATGATGACGAACTCATCCAAATACCGCTGAAAGATACGATTCATCAGATCCATAAAAACTGCTGGAGCATTTGTCAAACCAAACGGCATGACTACGAACTCAAAATGCCCATATCTGATTTTGAAAGTTGTCTTAGGCACATCCTCGTCGCGAACCCTCAGCTGATGATACCCTGATCTTAGATCTATCTTCGAATACACTAAAGAAGCCTGCAGTTGATCAAAAAGATCGTCGATCCCAGGTAGAGGATACTTGTTCTTGACCATCGCTTGATTCAACTGGCGATAGTCGATGCAGAGTCGCATAGAACCGTCTTTCTTCCTCACAAAGAGCACTGGAGCACCCAAGGCGATACGCTAGGTCGGATGTATCCCTTGGCAATCAAATCTTCTAACTGCTCCTTCAACTCTTTCAATTCTAACGGAGCCATCCGATAAGGTGCTTTCGAAATGGGATGAGTACCTGGTGCAAGTTTGATGTTGAATTCGATCTCTCAAATCGGCGGAAAACCAGGAATCTCATCTGGAAACACATCCGAAAACTCGCTAACCACCGGTATCTCAGTCAACTCAGGACTAGACCTCTGCACATCTACTGCATAAATCAGGAATCCTTCTGCTCCTCTCTGAAGCAAACGAGACATGGACAATGCAGAAATCAAAGGAATCTTGGATTGAGAAACCTTACCGAAAAACTTCCAATAATCTGTCATCTCAGGTCTGAAACGAACCACTTTCTGAAAGCAATCTACTGTCGCCCTATACTTGGTCAGAGCATCAATCCCGACAATACAGTCAAAGTCAAATAATCCAAGTACAATGAAGTCAATCTCAATCGAATTCCCCTCGAATTCTAATAAACAGTTACGGACCATTCTCACCGAAATAATTCCTCCACCCAAAGGTGAAGTAATCGAAACAACATCGGATAATGGCTCAGCAATTAAATCATACATCACAACAAATCTTTCAGAAATAAAACAGTGAGAAGCACCCGTATCAATCAAAACAAATGCAGGATAACCAAAGATCGAACAGTTACCTGCTATCACGTCATTCGGAGCTGCATTGGCCTGATCCTCTGTCAGGGCAAACACCCTCTCCTGCTGTCGAGGAGGTTGGTTCTGATTCTGGTTACCTCCCTGATGAGACTGCTGCTGGGGCTAAAAAGAATGGACTGCAGAAGTTGATCTCTTGGGCTGAGCTAGCGGTCGAGAAGAACTGCCGCTCTGAGCTTTATCGGATCCTCGCTAAGGACAGACTCTAGCAAAGTGACCCGACTGCTGGCAGATATTGCAACTACCAAACATGCCTCGACACTGATCACTTGGGTGGCGTCCTCCACACTTGCTACACGATGCTCCTGAAGACCCTGAATTCTGCCCAGAACGGAAATAGGACCACATTTCCATGGATTTTGTGACGAAATTTCCACGATCATCCCGAGGATGTGATGCTATTTGGGTGATCATTAACAGGTTGACGGAATCTGCGTGTTTTTTTCCATATCGAATGACTTATCGTCATGATCAGATGACAGATTTATATGTTCGAGAGGTGGTACGATTACATGGTGTACCAAATTCGATTGTATCTGATCGAGATCCAAGATTCACTTCGCACTTTTGGCATAGTCTACAGCAAGCTCTAAGTACGCATTTACATTTGAGTACTGCTTATCATCCTCAAATCGACGGACAACCTGAACGAACTATTCAAACTCTTGAGGATATGCTTAGAGCTGTAGTACTAGATTTTGGTGTTTCATGGCAAGATTCATTGCCATTGGTGGAGTTCTCATATAATAACAGTTATCAGACTAGTATTGAGATGGCTCCATTCGAAGCACTGTATGGAAAGAAATGTCGATTACCATTGTATTGGGATGATGTATCAGAGGTACCTGAATTAGGAGCAGATATGATCAGACAGATGACTAAAAAGGTAAATTTGATTCAGCAGAGAATGAGAACAGCGCAACATAGACAATCCAGATATGCGAATATTCAACGACGACCGTTATATTTTGAACAGGGAGATAGAGTGTTCTTGAAAATTTCACCGTTCAGGGGCACAGTTCTATTTGGCAAGCGAGGAAATTTATCTCCACGATTTATTGGGCCGTATGAGATAATCGAGAAGATAGGAAATCTTGCTTATCGACTTGCTCTTCCTAAATCTTTATCTGGTGTCCACGATGTATTTCATGTATCAATGCTTCGAAAGTATCAACCTGATGAATCTCATATTTTGCAACCTAATGAAGCTGAATTAGATGAAACTCTTAGCTACTTTGAACAGCCTATTCAGATACTTGATAGGAAAGAAAATCAACTCCGAATGAAGACCATTTCATTGGTGAAGATTCAATGGAGTCGGCACGGAGTTGAAGAGGCTACATGGGACCGGAAGTTGAAGAAGACATGAGGCAGAAATTTCCCTATCTATTCCACTGATGTAAGTTCTTATTCAGTTTTCTGTTATTCTTTATCTTATGTGTATACAGACTGCTTATTTAGATTGCTTATGAATTCGAGGACGAACTCATGCCTTAGTGGGGGAGAAATGTAAGGCCCGGGATTATTTGATTTAATCCGAATTTATTTAATTTTAATCCGAGTATATTTAATTTGAAAATTTTTAGAGTTTAGATTTAAATTCTAATATTCTTAAATTATTTAGGATTGAAATTGAATTAAAAACAGGGCCGAGGACTGAATTGCAATTTTTGAAGTTTTTAGGGATTTAATTGCAATTATGCTTGACTATATCTAAATCCTACATGACTTGTCAGCATTGATACGTGTAAATGCAATATGTACTTCAGAATTTCAGGAGCAAACACCGAGATCTTCTTTTCCCTTTGATTTTTGATTTTCAAAACCTCGTATCTTTTGATCCGATTGTCCAAATTTAATTCCGAAAATAGCGCTGCGATCCTTGCAACGAGGGCTTCGATTTGGTGTAAGTATCTTCATGATTCAATCTGTTTTGAGAAGATATATGTTTGAGAAATCAGATTATGAGCATACATATGTGTTTTTGCACTTTTATACATTTCGATATCGAAAACGAATCGAAGCTTGAATCTCGTATGAAGTTATGATGATTTTCAGAAGTATGTTTGACTTTTACAGCTGCTGGTATGCTGATTTATGGTGTTATATTGCTGATATATCATGTATATGAAGTTGTATGAATGATAGAATGGTTCGATATTGTTTCGGTTACCGATTTTCAGCCGTTACGCCGTCGATTGAAGCTTTAAAGCCGTTTTGATATCTTGTTGATTGAACTGAATATGATATGAGTTCTTTATGATATATTGAGCTTATGATCACCTTGTTTCAGTTGGCTAAGAGATTCACGAACTTGAGAAGTTAGATTTCGAACCGAAGAAGAAATTGAGTTAGGTTTGAAATGTTCTTTGAAGATTGAATGAGGTTGTTTGGATAGAGTTTGATATATGTGTTCTTGTTGTTATGTTTCAGAGTTATAGCCTCAAGAACCGAGACAAAACGAGAAGGTATAAGACAACATCGTGTGTCAGGAATTAGAAACTCGAGAATAACGCTTCTTGAGTTATTCCGTCAAATCACATACTTGTTTATCGTTTTATGATTGATGTTGTCGATCCATCACAGGTAGTGGATCATTATTTTATATGAGATGATATGTTATATGAATTGATTCTTGCCAAGGTTTGATGAACCTTATTTTCGAGTCAGACGTCTACGATAGATGGATATCCATGTCAAGATCAGATACGAATCTTGATGGCATTGACGTGATATGAATCAATTCTTTATATATATATGAATTTGATTACTCTATTCTCGAGATGATATGTTTAGAGTCGATATGATTTATGTTAATGCATATATATGTTGATTATATTGAGAATGATTTCTCACCGGAGTTTATTCGGCTGTTGTCTTGTTTTGTATGTGTGCATGACAACAGAGGGGGCAGGAGCTAGTCAGAGACGATATTGATAGCTCGGGTGAGAGTTTTAGCATGTGTGGACTTGGGTTTTAGCTGAAGTATGATAGTTGGACTAGCATCAAACTTGTAGAAGAATTTATGACTTGAAGTACACTTTGTGTAGCTTATAGTTTAATGTTTTTTTAACTATCCGTTTGATGTAATAAATGCATAGATTTATACTTGATACTTAATATATGTATATATGCATGATTCAGAATTGCTAAATCATGATTTGAGATGGTTTTGAATGATTTTGGATTGGATTCCCAAACTTTGACAGCAAAATGAAATCTGCAGATTTTCTGGGCAGAGTGCTCGCTCGATCGGTTGAATTGCACCGATCGAGCGAGGCCACTTTTTATTCAAACCCGAGAGATTAAATTTTCTGCCCGCTCGATCGGTAAAATTTGACCGATCGAGCGAGACCAAGTTTTGCTCAAACCCGAGAATTTACATTTCTTGCTCGCTCGATCGGTAGGATTTAACCAATCGAGCGAGGTGCCTTTTTTAAAAAAAAATTAATCTTGGTTTGAGTATTCTTTTTGTGTATGATTAATTGTTAATTAATCGTTACTTGTCCTAAAATGAGATTAGAAACCCGAGGTCCCCACAAAACATGTGTTAACCTTCGATGGTGCTATTGCACGTACACTGGTGGTAGATTTATAGACTGAAACACTAGCTGGAAAGGGTAATTTCATGATTGATAGGTTATCAAGTGCCTCAGATTCTAGCCCAGGAACTCCCAACCACGCCTCTTTATTTAATTTTATGCTTCTCTACATGGGTTCGAACAAGGATGCAGGTATCTGATTTTCCTTGACAACATATTTCTGAAGTCGAAATACCAAGGCTCACTCTTGGCGGCGACATGTGCTGATGGGGATGACCGAGTTTTACCTATCGCTTTTGCTATTGTGGACACGGAATCTGATGAGAACTGGTGTTGGTTTTTACGACAATTGAAAATTGCATTGCGGATGTGTCTTGGAATAACTTTGGTGGCCGATCGAGAGGAAGGCCTGAGAGAATCAATTGCTGAAAACTTTCAGGACCAGGACTTTTACCACAACTTTTGTCTACAATTATCTGTCGGAGCAGCTTATAAGAGATTTTAAAGGGCAATTTTATAACGAAGTGAAGCGACTATGATTGAAGATTTATTCGGTGTTGCTCGTTCCCCTACCTCCGAAGGTTTCCACCAATTTGTAGAAAGCATAAAAACCATTTCAGTAGAATCATACAATTGGGTAATGTAAAGTGAACCTATTTACTGGGCCAATGCATTCTTCCAAGGTGCAAGATACAACCACATGAAATCCAATTTCGGCGAGACATTTTATGGTTGGATATCTAATGCGCATGTATTGCTAATTATCCAAATAGACTTATTTGATGATAAACCAAGGTCCTATCCTTGTTTGATGTTAAATGTCTACGTTTGACGAGATATTCGGAGATTTTTATATTCACTGGTGTATATTTTTTTTTGTGTTTTGTTATTGGTGTTGAAATCTTTTGGTGTTTTTGAGTGTCATTCTTTGGAATAGTTTGTGTATTTTATGCTTTTCGCTTGTTTGGCATGGTCAAGCTTAGTTAATTGAATAGCACTGATGTTATGATTTTGCTTTTCAATTTACATTAAGATATCAAGGTTTCTAATTAATAAATGTCAAGTTGGTATCTTAGTAGCTCTATTTTGTTGTCTCACTTTGAAATTAAATTTGTAGATACATTTGTGGATTTCGAATGTATAGTTTTGATTTTTGTTCTTTTCAAACATTATTTTATATTCAATAGTTTTGATTATAAATATAATAGCGCGTTATATGGAGTTAGTGTTTTACTAGTAAGTTAGAAATTAATAATTTTATAATGACATATATTAAGTCGTCAATGTTTTCTCAATTTTTCGCAAAGTAATAATTTGACATAAAAAGTTTTTGCAATGAAAAGTAATACTTTTCACATAAAAAAATTAATACTTTTATTATAAAAACTAATACTTTTAACAAAAAAAATAATATTTTTATGTAAAATTTTCATAATCTAAAAATAATACTTTTATCATAAATATTAATATTTTTTAATAAAAAAATAATACTTTGTATGCCAAATTATAATACGATGTAAGTAATACTTTTAATAAAAAAACTAGTATTTTTGACAAAATTAGTAATAATTTTAAAATAAAAATATTACTTTTCATGTCAAATAAACATGCATTAATTTTAACATAACATGCAAACAAATACGTTAGAAATAATAATTTTAACAAAAACACTAAAACTTTTTGACAAAAGAGTAATACTTTTTATGTCAAATTAGCATACATTAGAAGTAATACTCTTAGGCACTGTTCTCTTCACCATATTACTAATATATGTATAACTCATCTCATCATATCCTACGTTCTTTTCATCATATTATTTATACATATATTAACTATTTATTTTACATCAATCAAACCATTAATTATTTATCTCAAATCAATCAAATCATTGAATTCAGATTACTATATTACTCCTTATAAATAATATATTTTTTATTTTATTTATTGTTAAAAGGACAAAATAGTCATTTAACATTTTTATATAAAATTTATCAATCAAATCAAACAAACTATAATCTATCAATCAAATTCAATACTATTTTAACTATCATTTCTTATTTATTTTTTATTACATTATATTACTTATCTATATATTACTTATATTATATCTCAAGCCAAACGGTGCCTTATAATAAAAACAAATACTTTTAACATAAAAAAGAATATTTTAGACTAAAAAAGTAATATTTTTTATGTTAATTTAGAAAATGATGGAATTAATAATTATAATAGAAAAACCAATGCTTGTGTATTTGTATTTCTTGTAACCAAAAAACGATTATCCCATGTTTATGTTTTCAGCTTCACAAGATTTTCTTTAGGTATATTGTATAATCGTTATCTTGAATTTTTTATTTAGATAATGTATTTCAAATTTTGTTGGATTAAACTCAAATCAAATTCAGTAACTTGTATATAGTTTAGTTTTAAAATAAACAGTATTACTTACTTTTTAGATCAAACGTATTAGTTTTTTGGTTAAAAGTATTACTTCTAAAGTATGCTAATTTGTCATAAAAAGTAATAATTTACTTGTGAAAAGTATTACTGTTTTAGTCAAAAATATTTTTTTTTATGATAAAAATTTTATTTCTAGATTATGTTAATTTGACATAAAAAATCTTACATTTTTTTGTCAAATGTATTAGTTTTTCTATTAAAAGTATTACCTCTCACGTATACTAATTGGTCACAAAAGGTTCTACTTTTCCTTGTAAATGTATTAATTTTTCTGTGAAAAATATTAGTTATTATGAGAAAAGTATTACTTCTAACTAACACATGATGCATATTTAACATAAAAAGTAAGTAATACTTTTTATTTTAAAAGTAAATTATATACTTTGGGTGAACACATTTGGTGAATCAGATAAGCCATTGAAATGACCAAAATTGAAATTAGGATTGATCTTCACACTGAACTTAGACTTTCATATGAAAATACTATCCCTTCCATAATTTCTTAATTCTAACCAGCCAACCTCTCCTTGTTCTTCTTTGAATCAACAAGCTCAATTTCCTGAGATGGCTCTATTACAGCTTCACTTTGCGAATTTGGTCCGGGATTCTCCGTTGAACTCCCGTCTTCTTGGAAACTTACCTAATGATCAGTTGCTATCTGGAAATGGTTTGGACTCGAGTAGATAGCAGTAGTTGGAGAAATCATCGAGAAAGTCGATGGACTCTACAAACAAGTTACAGCAGGTGATTGCAATGCTGATCTCTTCATACAATCACATCCACAACATGCATTGTTTTCTATTTCTCTTGTTTCAGTGGCCTTGAAAGTGTGAGAACTAAGATCTCTGTTGTTAAATCTTCTATATAACTCCACAATCTTGATGTACATTGTTGCGTCCGGATCAGAACTTTGAATGACACCCCAATTATTATGGAGAAATTTAATCATGTAAATCGTAAAGGCGGTCACCATGGCTATTCCCACGATCAAAAAGATTTATGCCCATTCTTTGTGTCTCAGGTATGCCAATGGTGTCCAATTCAACACCAAAATAACCCTTTATCGATGTTTCATAATCTTGCAGATTTGACGCAGGTAAAAAAAATCTACATATGAAAGTATTTTTAAACTAGAAAAAGAGGGGCAATTATGACAGATTTAACCAAATTATTACCTTATAAGTATAGTTAACAGCTTGTTCGGCACCTGCTGCCAAGATATGAGCAATACATTCACCTCCACATGTAGTAGAAACATGACATCCAGCAGGCACTACAAGCTGAATTGCATAAAATCCCACAGCTCCACCTCCACCCACCACTAACAACCTTTGTCTATGAAAATCCAGTTAACAGAGTAAATTCAGAAAGAAAGTACAAATATAATTGGATATAGAGTTATTTTATATCTTAAATATATAAATGTAATTGGATAAAGAGTTAGTTTACTTTTTACAGTCTAATGTCAAGGTACCCACCCTCAATCATGCCCGCAATGGATCATTTTGAAGTCCTAAATCATGCAAGAATTACATTCTCTTCCTCTTGGGGCTTCTACTTCTACTGAGACCCCTACTTTTTACTGGACTACCCTTGTATTATTTTACCTAAAATTAATGGTGAATCCAAGCACACGCGAGTGGTATAATTCGTTTATTTTATGTTTCATTCAAACTAAAAGGTCAAAATAAGAGAAACTAGGTACTGTTTTGCCCTGAAACCTTAAAAAGCATCCTTACCTTCTCTCTTATCAATTGATAAGTTCATAATCTCATAATTATGGAATATCTTGTTCATAGTAGCTTCAACCAAGTTCGTAACAAATTATTATATAGCTCCGATAGCAATCTAAAGGGGATAAAACAGACGAATTTGACGTGTACAAAAAATTTTTAACCAACATGAATTCCTGATTATCACAAGCTGATAAGAATCAACCCAAATCATTTTAAAAAATAAAAACATGGTTAATATAAGAAAAGAACTCAATAAAGTCATAGACCATCAAGAATAGGTCTATTGTCGATCGTAAAAGCTAGAAGCCCAAAAATCATCATTAATTAAACATATAAATCAATCCCCTATCAAATTATCTCACTACAAATATCATAAATTTTTTTGCCAGAACAAAAAGAAATTACAGAATTTTCATGGTTATTGAAAGAACTCGTGTTTGGAAGAGCATTTTACGGTCGATGGCAATTATTTTAACAAATAAATAAATAAATAAAATATTGTTCCAATAGATTGCAAATGTTTGCCTTTGGATTCCTATGTTCAACCTTTCCTATTTCTACAAAAAAATTCCTTAGAGCTCGCCGATTTCAGATTTAAAAAAATACATTATGAACTTCACCTAATAGTTACTCTTTGTTAGCGGCGAGCTTCTCAGTGGATGACATGGATTCTAGATGGTTCGAACCAGCATTTCGTGATGGTTGGAAGAGAGAATATGAGAACAAAGCGATATAATTAGATTAGGGCATGTTTCACTCCAGAAATTGGAGGAAAATTAGGATTGCGGGTTGAAAATAGACGCGGGTCGGGATCAGGATCATCTCATAAATATAATATGTGAGACAGTTTCACGTGAGTATTTGTCTTTCCATATATATATGCATATATTTTGAATATTTACAAAATAATTTAACGTAATCTAATAATTAATTATTTTGAATATAAAACTACTTTACGTAATCGTTCATTATAATCAATAAATAAACGTTGTTTTGATTAAGACAAGGAACCGCAAGCTGGCCTGCTGACTCAAGTCAATTCCATCGTTTTCTTCCTGTTCTTTAAAATATCATGCCAACCAACAGCCTTTTCACTTTAGCTTAATCATTTTTATTTATTCATTCCAAACTTTTTTGTTTCGACTGGATAGCAAATAATTATTTTGATAATTATCAAGTACATATGAATTATTTTGTACTTTATTTTATAAAGTGCAAAAGATCATATATAATTGGGGGGAAAAGTTTATTATTATTAGATTATTAAAAACATGATATCTCATCTCAACCGTAGATCTCTTACAATTGAGAAACAAATTTGTTATAAATGAGTTATAACCGGATATCTCACGTAGAGTATAAAATTGACATTTTAATTGGATAATTGGGAACAAAGTGGTTATTTATCTGTTCGCGCGCGCTCTCAGAAGCGCTATAGATCACTAACTCAGCAGCGCAGGCGGAGTGCTTCTTCTGGACGGCCTCCTTGAGTTGCTATTTGATGGGAGTTATCTTAGGTGGGCGTTCTCTGCAGGTTTCTCCTTGCCCATCGATGTTTTGATGTTCTTATTTTGTACCTCTATGGTCGTTTATGTATTTATGTTTTGATGTATGTATTCTCGCTTTTGGGGAGGTCTTGGTGTAGTCCTCCTCTTCCTTTGGTGTTTGTACTATTTTGTTTATATACTGGTAGGGTCTGCCTAACCCCCGCTTCCGACGATGTTTCCTCCCAAAAAAAACAAAGTGGTTATATAGAGTACACATGAAAGAGGTTCCTTTGAAACCTAAAAATGATGTCACCGACAGCTACTCCATGTTACCTTTTTTTTTTTCCTCTCCCACACACTGTTCAAACTTACATATATATATATATATATAGAGTTTTGCTATGCTGCCCACCTTCATGCCCACCTATGAGGTGTCAATCATCCAATGAATGAGATGAATCATATACAAATGGTTCATCCAATGGATGAGTGTCACCTCATAGGTGGGCATGAAGGTGGGCACGGGAGGTGAACAACATAACAAAACTCTATATATATATATATATATATGAATATGAATAAATATGAATAAATTTTGGAGTGAGAAGATCTCATGATATATTAGGAGGAGGACGGGTGGAGCCGACCCATGTCTACAAAAGTTTTAAGGAGACCACAAGATGAAGATATATTTCTAAGAGATATGGACTTGCTCCATATAAAATATTTTTGACTAATTGAGTAAGATCCGTGTCACAAAATTGATAATGTGATCTTCTTGTTGTTGTGTATAAAAAAAATATTTTTAAACATAAAAAAAAATAATATTTTTCGTTAATGAAGTCAAATAAAATTAGCTGATAACAAAAATTGATGCGACCATTGAGTGAGAATATATATTATATATTAGGCAGAGTGAGAGAGACAAGACAGATAGAGGCTCAAGAAACAGACAAAGACAATACAAAACATAACATTGCTGGTTTATTTTCCTTCCTTGTAAATTTGTAATGTCCCTCTCTCTCACACACAGCAACGCAGACGCACGACTTCCAAGCAAAAACCCACCATTTCTACGCCACGAAAAACTTGAAAAATCTCCAATTTTCTTGAAAATCTAAAGATTTTTTTTCTGGGGAGGGGGACGAAATGTATTCTGGGATGCCATTACATAGTTTGGCAATGGAGGGGGCCGGAGGAGAGTATCAGCGGACAGCTTTGGATGGCACAAATTTGCCTGGTGATTCGTGCCTTGTTCTGTCTTCCGATCCCCGGCCGCGCCTCCGTTGGACGGCGGAGCTGCATGAAAGATTTGTGGATGCCGTCACTCAGCTCGGCGGCCCTGATAGTATGCGTCCTTTTGTTTCTTTACACGGATATATGGATAGTACGTGTATATATGTATTAAGTGGTTCCCCTGATTTTAAAGGAATGCTCTTTTCTTTTGGTTGAGGGGGTCCTTTACTCCAACTGTGCTGCAGCAGTAAAAATTTGAACTTTCTAGGGGATAAATCTTTATTTTTTTTTATTTTTTTTTCTTTCCTTGTAGAACAATGAGGAAACAAATATTAAATTTGTGGATAGGACCTTCTATATGTGGATTCGTGGGCTAGGGAATTTATGTTGGATATCATGATATGTTTTAGTTTTGTCTGTAAAAGTAAGCTAGTATCATTTATTTAAAACTGAAGGGAATTTTGATGAAACAAACTGTTTTCTTATCCTGGACTTAGAAATCGAAAATTTATTATGGAGTACTGCTCTGTTAAGCTTGAAATGCATTGGTTGGACATAGTGGAAGCCATTGCCCATGCTCAAAGTAAAAAGAAGATAAAAATGTATGTGTAATTTTTCAGAACTGCAAATTTCTCCCATATAATTTATTAAATTGCCCCGCCTTGGGTTTGCGCCAAGAGTCAAGGAATATGAATGGTGGAAGGTAGTAAAATATTTGAACAATGCTTGTTTGATATCAACTCTCTAATGCAATGTTGTGTTTTTGTGTTGTACCTTGTGCTAAAGAAGTTGTTGTCTAGCATATCATGGAGAACTCTTTATATGAAGCTTAATTTTCTTTGATGTCATTTGGTATTAAGATTGAATACGTGTTGCCTGTTTCCATTGATGACTTGATACTTTGTTGAAGCCTTCTAGGTGGTATATATAGATAAGATAATAATTTTCATATTTTTGGGCTTTAGTTATATTCTTGCATATATAGTTGAACTTTTTTTTTTGTTTCATTTAAGGCAATTGATGCACTGTTCGAGACGAAAAGATTAGATGTTATAAGTTGAAGTGTCACAGTTGGTTTCTTGTCTGTATTGATTGTGCTGGGATCTATATGTATCAAATGTAGAAACGGTTGCTTTGGGAGTATTATGTGTCTCCAGTGCTTAGTTCATTATCTCGCCTTTATTCTGTATACTGTAAAGCTTGCACATGGGGTGGGTTGGGGCCTCGGAGGGTATATTGATCTTATATAACCAATTTTGTCGAATATTATTTTCATTTCGACCGAACAGCCTCCATTTCGAAAGGACAAGGAAATTTTACCATTTTTTGTAGTTAGTTCTTAATGCGAACCATGAGATAATTTCTTGTACTTAAATATAAGAACTGTCTCAACATGGAGTGGCCTCTACCATCTTCAGATTAGCAGAAATGTGCTTCCGACAAACCTTTTCAGTCTGCTTTTTGTGGATGCTTAGTCCATACACATGCTGTTTTTCATTTTCTTTCTAATATGAGTATTTTCCGGAATAAGATCGTAGCGTATAGCAATGCAAATATAAATTATCATTATCTTTGTGCTCTTTGTTTGGATTATGAAGTTAATTATTTACCTTCTTGGCAGAAGCGACACCAAAAACAATTATGAGATCAATGGGAGTGAAAGGCTTGACTTTGTATCACTTGAAGTCTCATCTTCAGGCATGCCATTCCACATTTTCAACTTCTCATATCTATTTCACGAAATATATAGCATACAGAAATTCATGAACTTAGACTTTCTGTTATTTGGGAGCAGAAATATCGCATGGGGAAGCAAGCCAGCAAGGAGGTAACAGACAACTCAAAAGAAGGTATGTAACAAAGCTCTCCTTTTATCACTTTTGTGTGGTCAGATGACCATTCAAACAGTTCACTGGTTAAGTTTTTTTTTTTTGGACATCAACTGGTTAAGCTATATGGTATGTTAGTATTCCCACCCCAACCCCCACCCCGGTGTTTTTGGAGGTACGGTTTTAGCAAATGCGCTGGGAGTAAAGTTTATCTTTAGTTTTATTTTTAGTGAAAAAAAATTAATGCAGCAGTTCGTTTAAACAAGTTTTTGTATGGTAAATGATTTTCAATAGTTTATATGGGTATGTAAAGATTTTATATGATTTTTTATTATACTAAAATGTTTTAGTTTTTTTAAAAATAATGATATAATGCTTTTAAATGTTAGAAAATGTTTTAAAGGGCAAAACCAAGCATTGCCTTGGCCTTTCAGGATATAGCACCTCGAGTGGTGCGTAAAAGTCTGTGTGTGTGTTTGTGTGTTTTTCGTTTTGGTGCTGCCATCAAATGCCAATCAATTTGTTTATATTTAATTGATCACAGCATCTTGTGTTGCCGAGACTCAGGATACTGGTTCATCTACATCGGCGTCAACAGTAATGATGTCACACGAAATAAACGAGTACTTTATACCCTACCAAGATATTTTTTAGCAAAGCTCCACTGTTTCTGTATAATCATCAACACTTGTTTTTGCATTTTTACCAGTGGGTACCAGGTAACTGAAGCTTTGCGCGTGCAAATGGAAGTTCAGCGAAGACTGCACGAGCAGCTTGAGGTTTGGGTTTACCTATTTGTGTGCTCATTCAATTGTTGTTTGCATTTGGTTTGATATCAAGCTATTTGAAAAGAGTCGAGAAAATGAGAATGTGAAAGCAGAGCAAATTTCTTAGGGGCAGTTTCTTTCTTTGTACAAGAAATTTTAAGCTTGCTGAGAGGCAGGATTAGAAAAATTATGGGAAAGAAGTCTGAACCAGAGCTCAGAAATGAAATTAGCAAACTATTTCCTTTTGTTTCGGTACAAATCGACCGGTCAATGGAATAAATAAGACTTTGGGGCGAGATGGAGTAAGAGTGGGGTCGTGTCGTATTTATTATTGCATGAGTTAGAAGAAAGTCGGTCCTATGATTCATGTCTCTGATTGGCAGGCTATAAACCCCCAAAGCATTCTATGATTCATGGGTATGTAACATTTTATCACCGGAGGTGAGAGTCCAAATCTAAAAGATAGGTCTTATAGGTGGGAGAGATCTCAAACTTATTAGCTATTTTTTTTTGTGGAGCTGGATAACACTATCCATTGCCTTGAGTAGTCGACGGCACAAAAACCCTCTGCAAACAGCTTTCACTCATTATATGGTGCATACATCACAACTCCGCTATAATATGGACCCAAGTCACATTGCCGTCACTGATTCAATTATAACCTTTCCGAAATGCCAAATCGCCTTTGGGTGGTCCGCAACAAATTCTCAACAGAAGAATCAATATTAGGTCAAATGCCCAAGAACGATGTCAAAACCCGAAAAACTAGCTTTACGGTAGAGTCCCCAAGTTTACGAGCCACTATGCATTTTATTGTGGAGCCAATGTATGGCACATGACTGTCTGTGTGATACAATGGGTAGAAGACATTGATTGCCTTTGACTCAAGTCAAGTGTGACATATATGGAACTCGTGCGCACGATCCAACCATGATTGATTTCTACCAGGTTTGGCATGGAAAAGAAAGTGAGAAGTAACATGCTACATGATTACGTTAAATACTTTTTTTCTTAATGAATATTTTATAAGCATATCAAATGCTAATGCAATAAAGTTGCTAAATATGTGGTTTCTTATGCTGATCTTCTAACTTGTAATTATTTCTGTTATTTCTCATATTTCATCAGTTCACCTGATGGCACGAGTTTTCCTCCTACTGTCCAGGTCCAACGCCGGGTGCAGCTCCGAATAGAAGCACAAGGAAAGTATCTACAATCGATCCTCGAAAAAGCTTGTAAAGCACTAAATGACCAAACATTGGCCTCTGCTGGGCTAGAAGCTGCTAGGGAAGAGCTCTCTGAACTGGCAATCAAGGTAGCCAATGAATGCAACATGCTGACAAATATACCTCCAGTATCTGACGTAGGCTTCAACGTACACGACCAAAACGCGTTGAACCTGCCTGCTCGACTCGGTGATTGCTCAACCAACGGGAGCATGGTTTCACCAATGGCTGAAGGTGCTGCAGCACTCAAGAAAAGACCACGAGATATGTATAGAAATGGGGAATTGTTGCCTTTTGACACCAGCACGAGGCCGTTAGAGTGGATGATGTCGAATATTGGATAAATTATAGGATACATGAACCTTCATTAACATACATGATGAATATATGTCATTGTTCCCTCGAGTCTCAACCCCGTCCATCGTGTCTGAATTTGATGCCTGGATCAGCTTGTATATCCTTGTTGACAGCAGGTGATGTTCACCTGTTATACTGATTCAGAACTTGGCCAATTAATGCCAAGAGAGAATCTTTACACTTTAATCTCTTTAGTTTATGCACATTCATTTTATTTACTAGTGGTGTAAACAAATCGGATGTAAACGGCTTCAGATTACTTGTAGATTGCCCAGCTTGCTATTGGTTTGACTTTTGAGTTCACATAAAAATTATTCCACCTGATACAAACAACCGTTCCTGATTCGATCGGGTTTGGGTTTGTTTAGTTTTTAGTCTCTGTATTTTTAAAATGAAAAATTAAATCAAAATAATCGAAAAATAGTATTAAAGAATTAGGAAAAATGAATATAAGAAGTGTTTTAGATACGAAAGTTAGTTACTGTAATGATTGATTCAAAATATAACAAGAGCGCCAAGAAACATCTATAAAGTTCATTTGACCACCGGATGTGGCATTTGTTGTGGGTGAGGAAAAATGTGTTTGCACATGACAGCTGACCATAGAGATTGTGCCAATTGTGATTTATATGAAAATTTTGGATGCAAATATGCTTAATATTTTATTTTCCTACCCAACTGAAATGGGTTCGATTTTCTTTTTCGAGCTGAATACTATTCTAGATTGTCTTGTTCCAAAGTTCTCACGCTGTTTGCGATCTTTATAGTAATATGATATTGATACCCCGGGAGGATAACAGCTCATTCCATCGATGATCCTTAACCAATGTCCAAGTCGCCTTGAAGGCAAGTCGACACAGCTTCCTCGCCACCAATCCTAGGTCGGCCAATGGCAGGTCGGCTCAGATGGCAGGTCGGCACAACTCCCTCGCAACCAATCATAGGTCGGCCCGATGGCAGGTTGGCTCAGATGGCAGGTAGGCACAACTCCCTCGCCACCAATCCCAGGTCGGCAAGATGTCAGGTTGGCAACATGGGAGGTCAGCTAGAGCACCATGTCAGCCGAACAATATCGGATCATCTAAAAGATTTGACCTTCCATCTTTAGGGAAGATTTAGACAAGATCTCAGCCAAGATTCATGAGATTGCAATCCCAATATTCTCAGATTCTAATTAAGGAATGATGACACCAAATCCGAAGACTTATCCTATATATAACAGGTTTGGTTTCATTGTTAAATATTCAACATCATGGATTGCATACACATCACTCATTATATTCTGCTATTCTAGCATCTGACTGAGAGTCGGAGGGGATACACTGAAAACAATTTTCGACCCCTCCTGACACTCTTGCTGTTGGTTGCATGCTCTTATCAGGTCGGACTAGATCTCTTAGCTCGGCCAAGGGATCAAGTAATTGAGCTTTATCAATTGGCACCGCCTGTGGAAAATTCTGATATAAGACGTAAATATGTCTTGTCATCAGCGTGAAGGAGGAAATGTGGCCAACCTGACTTTAGATCATGTAGTGACCCGAATCCAAAATTAGTGATTAAATGGTAATTAATCAAGTAACCACGTTTAGAGTTGGAAAAACATGGTTAAAGAATCTTCAATTGGGATTAAGGAGTTTGAAATCGGAATCAGGACGTCCGAAAATGGCTCGGAAGGTTCCAAGTGATCGGGTGGATCGGAGGATCCGAACCCTAGGATCGGACCATCCGAAGATGTAGAGTTCGGAGGCTCTGATCAAGTTCAGAAGGGGGCAAGATCGGACGATCCGATCATGAGTTCGGACGATCAGAACTATTGAGAGTTCCGAAGCTAGAATTGAGTTCGAAAGCTTGGTGAGATCGGATGATTTGATCTAGTAGATCGGACGATTTGAACTCAAGCCAGGACAGGTGGTCGGTTACATGTAATTGGTTGAACACTTGGCTATAGATCAGACCATCCGAAGGTAGAGATCGGACGATTCGAAGTCAAGTTGTCTGGTGTCCAAGTGGGAGTGATGTCACAAATGACATGTTATTGGGATCGAACGATCCGAAGACCAGTTTGGACCGTACTATGTGTTGGCAGGGACATGTGGCGAACATACAAGTTTGGACGATCAAAAGAGGGAGTTCGGACCATCTGAACTCTGCCTAAAAATAGAGGGTCCGAGGGCCTTATTTGGTGCAACTCTCAAACTTCTTCCTTCCTCCTTTTATAGGGTATTCTAGGTGTTCTTGTCACCTAGGTAGGTCCAAGAGTTGGCGGATTGGTCTCCGAGTAGTAGCGGAGTTGTGCCCAAGTTGTGGGGTCATCTCCATCAGCGGGCTGACGACGGACGCATGTATGATCTGAGATCCATAAAATTATGAGGGAGTTTTCATTAGCTTAGTTAAGGCTTTTAAAGCATTATTATTGATGCATGGTTATCTTGAATTGTAGTGTTGGACTGTAGATGCTGGAGCATCTAGGATTATTATTGAGGTATGTAAGTACTGACTGATATTGCCAGTGGGTATGCATGGTTATGTGTTGCATTTATGTGTCATGATTGCATGTTACTGCTTTGAGATATTATGCTACATGTGCATATCATATTGAGCCCGTCTCTCTTTGAGATGAGAGTGCCAGGGTCGCTCATCCCTTGTTAGGACGTTGTGATACCGAGAGTCCTGTCGACTGACGGGTTGCATCGACTCTAGTGATCTATGGACATTCTAGATCCACGTCCAGTAGGAGTGAGTGGTTGAACCCAGTGGTTTGATTCCCCGAGGTTACAACTCATATCCTAGGCTCCATTCTGAGCAGTTTGGATTTGTATATCCCAGATATGGATACCCAGACATTGTATTTTGTATGTATCATATTTTTATGTTTACCTGTACTAGCGTGCTGAGCTTTAGTGGTCACGTCCACTATTTCTGTGTTTTTTGGACACCCCATTCGACGGGGCAGTTGCAGGTAATTCCTCCAGGGATTTGGATTGGTGACAGGATGTGGCAGCAGGATTAGCTGTTAGGTTTTATTTTAAGTTTCATTCGATTGAGTTGTATCTATTGGATTTGTTTAACCGTTTGTATTGTGACGGTTCATTATTTATTTGGGTTTTCGCAACTTATCTCTGATTGTGTTAATTGAATGCTTAATTAAGATTTAATCCATGTTTAGTAGTGGATCCGGGTTAGAGCTACATTTTATGGTATCAGAGCATGCAATAGGATTTTTGGGATATAGTGCTTGTAATGCACGGAAATTCGCTTACGTAAACCTGCATGCATAATTAGGGGATTTAATGATTTATGTTAAACAAAATAGGGTTAAATGATTTTTATGTGCTATTATGTGAATTATTTGCATGATTTAAATTTTATTTTAGCATTTAATCCGCAATTATGAAATTTATGAATTTTTTAGAAATGCCATTTTTTGATCGCGTAGACGGGACCGTGGACGAATGAGATAAAAAATTTTCACCCAAAATATTTTATTGAGGTTTTATGGGCAATAAATTATTATTTTAAGATTTTATTTTCAAAAAATAGAAGTTTCGCATACAACTGCTCGGATCTCAAAATCTGCAACACAGTCCTCAAATGCTCGGCATGATCTGAACGGTTCTTCGAATAGACCAGAATATCGTCGATAAAGACAATGACGAACTCATCTAGATACCGCTGGAAGACACGGTTCATCAAATCCATAAAAACAGCTGGAGCGTTCGTCAAACCGAAAGGCATGACTAAGAACTCAAAATGCCCATATCTGGTTCTGAAAGCTGTCTTAGGCACATCCTCGTCGCGAACTCTCAGCTGATGATACCCTGATCTCAGATCTATCTTCGAGTACACTGCAGAACCCTGTAACTGGTCAAAAAGATCATCAATTCGAGGGAGAGGATATTTGTTCTTAACGGTAGCCTGATTCAACTGGCGATAATCGATACAAAGTCGCATAGAACCGTCTTTCTTCCTCACAAAAAGGACTGGGGCACCCCAAGGCGATACGATAGGTCGGATGTATCCCTTGGAAATCAGATCCTCCAACTGTTCCTTCAACTCTTTCAATTCTAAAGGAGCCATTCGGTAAGGTGCCTTGGAAATAGGCTGAGTACCTGATGCAAGCTCAATGCTGAATTCGATCTCTCGAATCGGCGGAAATCCGGGAATCTCTTCTGGAAAGACATCAGGAAACTCGCTAACCACTGGTATCTCTGTCAACTCAGGGCTAGACCTCATAACATCCACTGCATAGATCAAATATCCCTCTGCTCCTTTCTGTAACAAACGAGTCATGGACAAAGCAGAAATCAAAGGGATTCGGGATCGAGAACCCTTACCGAAAAACTTCCACTCGTCTGCCATAACAGGTCTGAATCGGACTACTTTCTGAAAGCAATCTACCGTTGCCCTGTACTTGGTCAGTGCGTCAATCCAAATGATACAGTCAAAATCAGATAACCCAAGTACAATGCAGTCAATCTCAATCGAATTCCCCTCGGATTCTAAGATGCAGTTACGGACTAATCTCACCGAAACAATTCCTCCACCCAAAGGTGAAGTAATAGAAACAACATCATATAAAGGCTCAGCAAAGAAATCATGCATCAAGACAAACCTTTCAGAAATGAAACAGTGAGAAGCTCCCGTATCAATCAACACAAACGCAGGATAACCAAAAATCGAACAGTTACCTGCTATCACGTCATTCGGGGCTGCATTGGCTTGATCCTCTGTCAATGCAAACACTCTAGCCTGTTGTCGAGGAGGTTGGTTCTGATTCTGATTACCTCCCTGACGAGTCGGGCTGAAAGAAATGAACTGCAGAAGATGACCTCTTGGGCTGAGCGGACGGTCGAGAAGAACTACCGCTCTGAGCTCTATCGGATCCCCGCTGAGGACAGACTCTAGCAAAATGACCCGGTTGCTGGCAGATGTTGCAACTACCAAACACACCACGGCACTGATCCGATGGATGGCGTCCTCCACACTTGCTGCATGATACTCCAGAGAACCCTGAACTCTGCCCAGAACTGAACTGTCTAGAACCACTGGAACTCGAGGAACTGTTCCCAGACTTCTTAAAAGTCTTCCCCTTCGGTCGATACTGATCTCGCCGGTTTCTTCCACTGTTGCCTCCATCAACCCTCTGAGACTGATTCGGTTGCGGAGAAGGTTGGTACTGATACTGAGACTGTTGAGGCTGAAACTGAACAGGCGGATTCTGAAAAGATCTCTGCTGCTGCTGAGGAGCTGCCTGATTTCCTCGTTGCATCAAAATCCCAGCTTCGGCTCCCTTCGCCTGATCCATGGCATCTGCAAAGTTGTTGGGTCTCCCGGTATTGACTAAGGTAAAGATCTCCGGGTTCAAGCCATTAATGAAATGGTCGGCTTTGGCTTCCTCGTTATTGGCGACATGAGGTGTGAACCTCAAAAGGCTGTCAAACTTGCTCACATAGTCCTCGATGCTCAAATTTCCTTGCTTCAGATTCGAAAATTCGGCACCTTTCTCCTTACGATACGAGACAGGAAAGAACCGCTTGTAGAACTCAGTCTTGAATACACCCCAAGTAATCACGGTGCCTTGGTTCTCGTTCGCCCTTCGTAGTCCACCATTTCTTGGCAACACCCTGCAACTGATGACTGACTAACCTGATTCTGCGGTCATCGTTGTAGTCAAGAGAATCGAAGAGTTCATCCATGTCATCTAGCCAACTCTCACAGTCGATGGAGTTCTCGGTACCAGTCAAGGTAGGCGGTCGAAACGATCGGAATCTTTTCAAAAGAGTCTCCATCGGGGTTGCAGTAGCATCAAACTCATCCACTCCTGTACTGTCCTGATCATTCGGAGGAGTTATCACTGGCGACGGATTCTTAGTCGAAGGAGGAGTCAAAGGTGGTTGGTTCCTTCTCAAAGATCGTCGAGGTGCCATCTGATACCAAAGGGTTAGGACACAAAATCTCAAACACAATCTCAAACACATAACCTCGGTGTCCAAAACTCTGATCTGAGTACCCAAGAATCTCAACAATATTCGGAAATGGATAATAGTACAAGGACAAATATATCTCACGAAATTCATGCTTTATAACTTAAATCACAACTCGTAATTTTAATTAATTCAAGAATCGATAAAGCATGCTCGCACGTATTTAAAATAATCATTTAAATAAATCAAACACATGCGAGAATTCAATTCATGCGGACTCGATCTACCCCGCTCACTCTAGTTCGACTCCAAGAATCTTATGGCTTTGATACCACTTAATGTGAGACCCCGATTCTAAACTCGAAATAATTAAACATAATCGAACACGGTAAGTCGCGGGAACAAAAAAAATTTTTTTTTTTTTTAAAAGACATGCCTCGCGCCCGCGCGAGCTATCGCCTCGCGCGTGCGCAGGAAAAAGGGCCAGTGGCCTCGAGGGAAGCTCGCGCCCGCGCGAGGAAGGGGCTCGCGCGCGCGCGGGCAAAAATACCCGAGCCACTCCAGGCAGCTCGCGCGCGCGCGAGGACAAGCCTTGCCCGCGCGCAGGCCAAACGGACAGAAAACAGGGGAACCTGGAGAAAATCAAGCCAAACACGAATCAAATCAAATCCAAGCTCCCACATACAATACAACACGAAATCAGAACATACCACAAGTTCTAAATCCTTCCCGCAATACAAAACAAGTCGAGTTCTAAAATCAGAGTTCCAACGACTCAACAAAACTAATACAAGTTCAAAAGACTCGACCCTACGACGCGGAGTCTCACTTCTATCCATCTCACCCCAAGCTAACCAAGACGACTCGGTCCAGCTCCTGATCCTCCTGTTGCAAAGTTACACATACAAAACAAAGACAACAGCCGGAATAATCCGGTTAGAAATATAATTTTTAAGTAAAAGAGATAGACATGCAATATCAAATAAACACCTCGTATCAAAATCCACAAACATCAACAACTTCAAAGAAAAGGGATGTATGCATGACTTTAAAACTCGGGACTATCAAATCAGATAATCGAAATGTCAATCGATACTCGGTTGGGATCCCGGGGCTAAGTATTCACAACAACTCACCGACACACCCATTCGGGGTGGATGTCGCTCAACTCAACCCCTAGACTTCAGAGCAACTATAAGAAGTATTCTGGTACTTAGAAAAACTCGAAATCTAAGCCCACTTCAATATAGCTCTCTAAATCGTATAAATTCAAACGAATTGAATAATCGGCTCAATATGAATGCAAGTGTAACAAGATACTCAAACAAGTTCACACAAGCAAATAAACATGTAGTATGTGATTTTCGGGGCTCGAGAATCAATCGAACTCGAGTATTCAACCCCATTCAATTCAAAGTCATCTTTTACCTTTCGAGTCCGTCGAAGATTCAAATCTGAAAATAATAACGAACTCAAATAAATAATCAATCGAATCACAAAACTTCATAACAAGGAAATTCAATCAATATACTGTCTTCAATTCTCGACAGACTCAACTTCCAAGTTCAATCCAATTCCAAGACTCCAATCCAATCTGAAAATGAAGAATATACGGATTCGGTAACAATCTACCAATTCAATCAAACCCGGAAGTCAAACCGAAACAAAACAACCAATAATCCAAACTCGATTCCGATGGCATAACGGCTATAATCGGTCAAACCAAAAATCTCCGATAACAACCAACAATCCCAAATCATCCAAAACAACTCCTCAATCAACAAAACAAATCAAAAACCATCAAAATCCAACAAAATCTCACAACCCCATTTTCGAATTTAACTCCAAAAATCATATAAAATCCAAACTTCGTTCTTTTTCCGATTCGACTTCGAATACACGATCTATGCTAGCTCAAGAACAACATACTCCAAGATTATCAAATTCTAACAACCCAAAAAAAACGAAGTTCAAGAGATCGTAGCAAAACTTACGTCCAAATGAAGCTCTCGTTGCGGTGATCGTGAAACTCAACTCGGAAAAGAAATCTAACGGTCGGATCGTGCGAATCGAACGGAAAGAAAGCTTGAAGAAACGGTTTCCATGGCTTCCGGGAGAGAGAGGAATCGAGAGAGAGAGAGTAGGGGAGGAAGAGAATATGGGGGGGTATGGGCTTAGTCAACTAGGAGGGATAAAATAGTATAAAAATCCACTTTTTGCATTTTGGTCCCTGAAACTCCCAATTAAAACAATTCAGTCCCGGCTCAAATAAATCTCCAAAATAAAAAAATAATCAATTTTGCTAATCCGCAATAAATAATTTCAGGGCCTTACAATTCTCCTCCTCTAAGATTCGATTTCGTCCTAGAAATCTGACAGATCAAAACTGAAACAAGTAAGAACAAACTGAAGACGGACTCACCTCAATCGAACAACTCGGGAAAACGTTGCCTCATATCGGATTCGGTCTCCCAGGTTTCTTCTTCAACTCCGTGACGACTCCACTGAATCTTCACCAACGGAATTGACTTGTTTCTGAGCTGCTTTTCTTTTCTGTCAAGGATCTTAATCGGTCTCTCGAAGTAACTTAGAGTCTCATCCAACTCAGCCTCATCTGGCTGAAGAACGTGGGACGGATCTGGATAATATTTACGAAGCATGGAAACATGAAACACGTCGTGGATTCCGGACAAAGAAGGGGGAAGAGCCAATCTGTAGGCAAGATCGCCTAACTTCTCCAGAATCTCATAAGGACCAATAAAACGAGGCAAAAACTTCCCTCGCTTCCCGAATCTGACAGTACCTCGAAAAGGAGAGATCTTCAAGAAAACTCGGTCTCCTATTTCAAAACTCAGAGGTCGACGTCAAACATTCGCATACTTGGCCTGCCGATCCTGGGCTGTCTTCATCCTCATCTGAATAATCTTCACCTGATCGGCCATGTCACGAATCATATCGGGACCTAACTCAGGTGACTCTGAAATCTCATCCCAGAACAACGGAGATCTGCACTTCTTCCCGTACAAAGCTTCAAACGGTGCCATCCCAATACTCGTCTGAAAGCTGTTATTGTACGAAAACTCTACTAAAGGCAAAGAATCCTGCCATCCTGAGCCAAAATCAAGTACCACGGCTCGAAGCATATCCTCAAAAGTCTGGATCGTATGCTCGGACTGACCGTCGGTTTGAGGGTGATACGCTGTGCTCAAGTGCAAACGAGTACCCAATGCCGCCTGAAGACTGTGCCAAAAGTGAGAAGTGAACCTCGGATCTCTGTCTGATACGATCGACTTTGGCACACCGTGCAATCTCACCACCTCTCTAACATACAACTCGGCCATCTGGTCGTGGCGGTACGTCATGCGGTACGGAATGAAACAAGCAGACTTCGTCAACCGGTCAACCACTACCCAAACTGCATTGCAACCTCTGAATGAACGTGGTAGCTTCGTGACAAAGTCCATAGTGATGTGATCCCACTTCCATTTCGGAACAGGCAAACTGTGCAATAAACCTCCGGGCTTCTTCCTCTCGGCTTTCACCTGTTGACAATTCAGACAACGGGACACAAACCTCGTGACGGCTTCCTTCAACTGCTTCCACCAAAACTGAGTCTTCAAGTCGTTATACATCTTTCGGCCTCCAGGATGAACACTGAACCGACTGCAATGCGCCTCTCGAAGAATACGTTGTCTCAACTCAGAAACATTGGGCACAACAATACGGCTATTCACAAACAGAACATCATCCCTGACTTGAAACTCGGACTGGTGGCCTGATCGGACTCTCTCTATCGAACTCTGAATACTCGGATCTGACCTCTGTGCCTCTCTGATCAACTGAAACAACTCCGGCTCGGCCTGAATCGCAAAAACTCTGATGGATCTCCTATCGGTCTCAAACTCCAACCCAGAAGTACAACAATCTTCAATCAAACGAGAGACACCAATCGTAGAAAGAGATAAAGAACAAAGCTTCCTACTAAGAGCGTCTGCAGCTGCATTCGATTTTCCAGGATAATACTTGATCTCACAGTCAAAATCCTTCAGCAGATCCATCCATCGCCTCTATCTCATGTTCAGCTCGGACTGGGAAAACAAGTACTTGAGGCTCTTATGGTCAGAAAATATCTCAAATGACTCGCCATACAGATAATGGCGCCAAGTCTTCAAAGCAAACACGATTGCAGCTAGCTCAAGATCGTGGATTGGATAACGAGTCTCGTGAGGCTTCAGCTGCCTTGACGCATAAGCTATGACGTGTTTCCTCTGCATCAGAATGCATCCAAGACCACGGTGAGAAGCATCGCAATACACGGAGAAACCTCCAGTACCTGATGGAATAGACAAGATCGGAGCGCTGGTCAATCTCTTCTTCAGCTCAATGAAACTGGCCTCACACTGCTCGGACCAAACAAACGGTGCATTCTTCTGGGTCAACTGGGTAATCGGCTTTGCAATGGAAGAGAAGCCCTCGATAAATCGACGGTAATACCCTGCTAAACCCATGAAACTGCGAATCTCTGGCACTGATGTTGGTCTCGGCCAATTCATAACTGCCTCGATCTTGCTGGGGTCAACAGATATTCCATCTCCTGATACAATGTGGCCTAGAAAGACGACTCGGTCCAACCAAAACTCGCACTTTGATAACTTCGCATACAACTGCTCGGATATCAAAATCTGCAACACAGTCCTCAAATGCTCGGCATGATCTGAACGGTTCTTCGAATAGACCAGAATATCGTCGATAAAGACAATGACGAACTCATCTAGATACCGCTGGAAGACACGGTTCATCAAATCCATAAAAACCGCTGGAGCGTTCGTCAAACCGAAAGGCATGACTAAGAACTCAAAATGCCCATATCTGGTTCTGAAAGCTGTCTTAGGCACATCCTCGTCGCGAACTCTCAGCTGATGATACCCTGATCTCAGATCTATCTTCGAGTACACTGCAGAACCCTGTAACTGGTTAAAAAGATAATCAATTCGAGGGAGAGGATATTTGTTCTTAACGGTAGCTTGATTCAACTGGCGATAATCGATACAAAGTCGCATAGAACCGTCTTTCTTCCTCACAAAAAGGACTGGGGCACCCCAAGGCGATACGCTAGGTCGGATGTATCCCTTGGAAATCAGATCCTCCAACTGTTCCTTCAACTCTTTCAATTCTAAAGGAGCCATTCGGTAAGGTGCCTTGGAAATAGGCTGAGTACCTGATGCAAGCTCAATGCTGAATTCGATCTCTCGAATCGGCGGAAATCCGGGAATCTCTTCTGGAAAGACATCAGGAAACTCGCTAACCACTGGTATCTCTGTCAACTCAGGGCTAGACCTCATAACATCCACTGCATAGATCAAATATCCCTCTGCTCCTTTCTGTAACAAACGAGTCATGGACAAAGCAGAAATCAAAGGGATTCGGGATCGAGAACCCTTACCGAAAAACTTCCACTCGTCTGCCATAACAGGTCTGAATCGGACTACTTTCTGAAAGCAATCTACCGTTGCCCTGTACTTGGTCAGTGCGTCAATCCAAATGATACAGTCAAAATCAGATAACGCAAGTACAATGCAGTCAATCTCAATCGAATTCCCCTCGGATTCTAAGATGCAGTTACGGAATAATCTCACCGAAACAATTCCTCCACCCAAAGGTGAAGTAATAGAAACAACATCATATAAAGGCTCAACAAATAAATCATGCATCAAGACAAACCTTTCAGAAATGAAACAGTGAGAAGCTCCCGTATCAATCAACACAAACGCAGGATAACCAAAAATCGAACAGTTACCTGCTATCACATCATTCGGGGCTGCATTGGCTTGATCCTCTGTCAATGCAAACACTCTAGCCTGTTGTCGAGGAGGTTGGTTCTGATTCTGATTACCTCCCTGACGAGTCTACTGCTGGGGCTGAAAGAAATGAACTGCAGAAGATGACCTCTCGGGCTGAGCGGACGGTCGAGAAGAACTACCGCTCTGAGCTCTATCGGATCCCCGCTGAGGACAGACTCTAGCAAAATGACCCGGTTGCTGGCAGATGTTGCAACTACCAAACACACCACGGCACTGATCCGATGGATGGCGTCCTCCACACTTGCTGCATGATACTCCAGAGAACCCTGAACTCTGCCCAGAACTGAACTGTCTAGAACCACTGGAACTCGAGGAACTGTTCCCAGACTTCTTAAAAGTCTTCCCCTTCGGTCGATACTGATCTCGCCGGTTTCTGCCACTGTTGCCTCCATCAACCCTCTGAGACTGATTCGGTTGCGGAGAAGGTTGGTACTGATACTGAGACTGTTGAGGCTGAAACTGAACAGGCGGATTCTGAAAAGATCTCTGCTACTGCTGAGGAGCTGCCTGATTTCCTCGTTGCATCAAAATCCCAGCTTCGGCTCCCTTCTCCTGATCCATGGCATCTGCAAAGTTTTTGGGTCTCCCGGTATTGACTAAGGTAAAGATCTCCGGGTTCAAGCCATTAATGAAATGGTCGGCTTTGGCTTCCTTGTTATTGGCGACATGAGGTGCGAACCTCAAAAGGCTGTCAAACTTGCTCACATAGTCCTCGATGCTCAAATTTCCTTGCTTCAGATTCGAAAATTCGGCACCTTTCTCCTTACGATACGAGACAGGAAAGAACCGCTTGTAGAACTCAGTCTTGAATACACCCCAAGTAATCACGGTGCCTTGGTTCTCGTTCGCCCTCTTGGTCGTAGTCCACCATTTCTTGGCAACACCCTGCAACTGATGACTGACTAACCTGATTCTGCGGTCATCGTTGTAGTCAAGAGAATCGAAGAGTTCATCCATGTCATCTAGCCAACTCTCACAGTCGATGGAGTTCTCGGTACCAGTCAAGGTAGGCGATCGAAACGATCGGAATCTTTTCAAAAGAGTCTCCATCGGGGTTGCAGTAGCATCAAAATCATCCACTCCTGTACTGTCCTGATCATTTGGAGGAGTTATCACTGGCGACGGATTCTCAGTCGAAGGAGGAGTCAAAGGTGGTTGGTTCCTTCTCAAAGATCGTCGAGGTGCCATCTGATACCATAGGGTTAGGACACAAAATCTCAAACACAATCTCAAACACATAACCTCGATGTCCAAAACTCTGCTCTGAGTACCCAAGAATCTCAACAATATTCGGAAATGGATAATAGTAAAAGGACAAATATATCTCACGAAATTCATGCTTTATAACTTAAATCACAACTCATGTAATTTTAATTAATTCAAGAATCGATAAAGCATGCTCGCACGTATTTAAAATAATCATTTAAATAAATCAAACACATGCGAGAATTCAATTCATGCGGACTCGATCTACCCCGCTCACTCTAGTTCGACTCCAAGAATCTTATGTCTTTGATACCACTTAATGTGAGACCCCGATTCTAAACTCGAAATAATTAAACATAATCGAACACGGTAAGTCGCGGGAACAAAACAAAATTTTTTTTTTTTTTAAAAGACATGCCTCGCGCCCGCGCGAGCTATCGCCTCGCGCGTGCGCAGGAAAAAGGGCCAGTGGCCTCGAGGGAAGCTCGCGCCCGCGCGAGGAAGGGGCTCGCGCGCGCGCGGGCAAAAATACCCGAGCCACTCCAGGCAGCTCGCGCGCGCGCGAGGACAAGCCTCGCCCGCGCGCAGGCCAAACGGACAGAAAACAGGGGAACCTGGAGAAAATCAAGCCAAACACGAATCAAATCAAATCCAAGCTCCAACATACAATACAACACGAAATCAGAACATACCACAAGTTCTAAATCCTTCCCGCAATACAAAACAAGTCGAGTTCTAAAATCAGAGTTCCAACGACTCAACAAAACTAATACAAGTTCAAAAGACTCGACCCTACGACGCGGAGTCTCACTTCTATCCATCTCACCCCAAGCTAACCAAGACGACTCGGTTCAGCTCCTTATCCTCCTGTTGCCAAGTTACACATACAAAACAAAGACAACAGCCGGAATAATCCGGTTAGAAATATAATTTCTAAGTAAAAGAGACAGTCATGCAATATCAAATAAACACCTCGTATCAAAATCCACAAACATCAACAAATTCAAAGAAAAGGGATGTATGCATGACTTGAAAACTCGGGACTATCAAATCAGATAATCGAAATGTCAATCGATACTCGGTTGGGATCCCGGGGCTAAGTATTCACAACAACTCACCGACACACCCATTCGGGGTGGATGCGCTCAACTCAACCCCTAGACTTCAGAGAAACTATAAGAAGTATTCTGGTACTTAGAAAAACTCGAAATCTAAGCCCACTTCAATATAGCTCTCTAAATCGTCTAAATTTAAACGAATTGAATAATCGGCTCAATATGAATGCAAGTGTAACAAGATACTCAAACAAGTTCACACAAGCAAATAAACATGTAGTATGTGATTTTCGGGGCTCAAGAATCAATCGAACTCGAGTATTCAACCTCATTCAATTCAAAGTCATCTTTTACCTTTCGAGTCCGTCGAAGATTCAAATCTGAAAATAATAACGAACTCAAATAAATAATCAATCGAATCACAAAACTTCATAACAAGGAAATTCAATCAATATACCGTCTTCAATTCTCGACAGACTCAACCTCCAAGTTCAATCCAATTCCAAGACTCCAATCCAATCTGAAAATGAAGAATATACGGATTCGGTAACAATCTACCAATTCAATCAAACCCGGAAGTCAAACCGAAACAAAACAACCAATAATCCAAACTCGATTCTGATGGCATAAAGGCTATAATCGGTCAAACCAAAAATCTCCGATAACAACCAACAATCCCAAATCATCCAAAACAACTCCTCAATCAACCAAACAAATAAAAAACCATCAAAATCCAACAAAATCTCACAACCCCATTTTCGAATTTAACTCCAAAAATCATATAAAATCCAAACTTCGTTCTTTTTCCGATTCGACTTCGAATACACGATCTATGCTAGCTCAAGAACAACATACTCCAAGATTATCAAATTCTAACAACCCAAAAAAAACAAATTTCAAGAGATCGTAGCAAAACTTACGTCCAAATGAAGCTCTCGTTGCGGTGATCGTGAAACTCAACTCGGAAAAGAAATCTAACGGTCGGATCGTGCGAATCGAACGGAAAGAAAGCTTGAAGAAACGATTTCCATGGCTTCCGGGAGAGAGAGGAATCGAGAGAGAGAGAGTAGGGGAGGAAGAGAGTATGGGGGGGGTATGGGCTTAGTCAACTAGGAGGGATAAAATAGTATAAAAATCCACTTTTTGCATTTTGGTCCCTGAAACTCCCAATTAAAACAATTCAGTCCCGGCTCAAATAAATCTCCAAAATAAAAAAATAATCAATTTTGCTAATCCGCAATAAATAATTTCAGGGCCTTACAAAAAGTCTTCCGGACAAGATTATCAGGCGGCCGTTCAGGATCGGAACGTCCGATCACGTTCGGTGCTTCCGATCTGCTTCACTTCGTTGCCTCCGATCTTCTTCCGAACAATATAATATTCCTTAGAAAATTATCGGACCTTCCGATCATAGATCGGAGCTTTCGAACCTTTTCTTCGTAGCTTCCGTTCTTCATTCCGAACAATATAAAACTCCTTGAAATAGATCGGAGCTTCCGAACCATGATCGGAGCTTCCGATCTACCCTTAGCTTCCGAAGATGCTTCTGATCATGATCGGAGGTTCCGATCTCCAATCGGAGCTTCCGATCCCGTAGCAGTAAACTTCTTCGAATTTTGTTTCTGATCTTGAGTATGAATTTAGTCTTAATTCATCTTGAAAATTTTAACTCTGTAATAAGCTCAATGTAAATATTAGTAACATTTTAACCTAGTTTTGTTAATCATCAAAACATAGAGAAATAAGACTTGTTAATGCATTAAAAACATTAATCTCATAATTCGAGATTTATATGCGTTTAAGGCGTAACAATCTCCCCCTTTTTGATGATCACAAAACTTGGTTAAAAATAGGAGATAAAATATACGATAATCATAAACAATTTTTATAAGCAACAGAGTTTAACGGATAAACAAATTTTATCAGATAAACAAATTTTATCCCAATTAATATTTTAACCATTAATTCTCCCCCTTTGTGATAAGCAAAAAGTAATGAAACATAGAATTAATTAAAAAAATACGCAACAATTTTATTACAATAATAATTTTTTAATACAACGCAAGAAAAAAATACAAATAAAAATAAAATAAAAATCTAAGAGTCATCATCATGCTGCGGAGGAGGGTAGCGAGCGACGAAGTCATCAAATCGAGTCTCCAGAGAGGCAACTCTAGCAGTCAACTCGGTAAAATGAGTGTGCATACTCGTCTCAATGCGATGAAGAGTCTCGAAGAGTCGGTCGCTAGGAAATTGGTTTATTGGTGTAGAAGGAACCTCAGGAGCCTGGAAAGGAAGATCACCAATGGTAGACGCAAAGGCCTCAAAACTGGAAGAGGATGGAATATCAGTGTTGGGCGGACCAGTCGGAAAACCTTTGGTTTGGATAGAGTGAGGAAGAGAGGAAAAGTCTCGATGAAAATCAGAAATAGGAGAAAATCTAGAAAAAGCTCGACTAGGATCATCAACCCATCGAGAATACACAGGATTCCAAGATAAATCCATCCTGATAATAGACTGATGGTTGATGATATGACTCGACTGGATTTCAAGAGAAGGGATCCCCTCAAAATCAATATCAAAACGACTCAAAATCCGGTTAATAAACCGGGCAAAAGGAAAGGAAACCTTTTTAGCCGTCGTTGCTGTGTGATGCATAGTCTGCATAACAAGGCGAGGAAGGTTAAAAGGTCGAGAGGAGATGATATGAAAAAGAATATACAAATCCAGATATTTGCAAGTGGAGAGGTCTCCACTGCGGGGAACTATGGATGTGGTGATGAGTTTTTGAATGATTTGGAAATCAGGACAAAGACTCTTGAGATGGATTCGATCGTCAGCAGCAGTGGCTTGACGACCGAGAATAGTAGTAAGAAAGAGATTACGATCAAAGTTTGGATCATTTTGTGGCCAAGTTTGGGAAAAGTATTCACCGGGTCCATTCCTGGGAAGATCAAACCAGGAGGACAGATCAGCAGAAGAAAAGATGATATGCCTACCTTGAACGATGGTGGCAATGGTGATATCACCATGCCCTAATTCGAGTTCAAGGTTTGCATAGAACTCGTGAATCAATGGAGGAAAGATTCGGTCGGGGACAGATGGCTGAAAAAAGGATTCCCAATGTTGAGCATTGATTAAGTTCAACAGTAGGAGATGGGATTGGGCCAAGTAGGTAGTATCTAAGATACGACCGGGATGAATCTGACGATGCAAATAATCATCAGGAATGGGCCTAGAAACAGCTGGTTGGGTAGGATCACGGATAATAATAGGGTGACTAGAACTCGCTTGATCGCGACGGCGTTTGACAGGCATTTTTATAGGTTGGAATCAGATGAAATAGAGATAAGAGAAGAAATTTAGGTGCAAGAAATCGGACTGAGCGATGTGATATTTATAGGGGTTGGAACGATCGGAAGCTCCGATCCTGATCGGTCGTTCCGATCGTGCGGTCCACTGAGGTAAGGCCACGTGTCGATCGGAAGCTCCGAACGGGCTTCGGACGTTCCGATCCTGAGGCGGTAATTAAAGATAAGGCGGTGAAAAGTAATTTGAAAAGACGGATCAGATGGGAATCGGACGTTCCGATCGTGATCGGTGGTTCCGATCCGCATCTTGGAGGGAAAATTTACCGCGTAAGTTGAAAAGTGGCGGGATACAGATCGGAAGTTCCGATCTTGATCGGTGGTTCCGATCTGCCTTAGGAAGAAAGCATGATTTCGACTCTTTAAAATTTATTTTATTTAACATTTAAGCAAATAATTCACATAAAAATGTGAGCTTCTTAATTTTGCATAAATACAATTGATTTGTATCATCCAAAATTAATTTGCTCGAATTTAATATTAAGCTCCCCCTTAATATGACATTAAATTTAATTTATGCCTACAAGTGATTACAACTCAATCATGCCAAGTTCACCACGCAAACGAATAAAAGTATTTTCATCTAGTGGTTTTGTAAAAATATCAGCAATTTGATTTGACGTGTCAACATATTGAAGTTCAACTTCATTTCGTTCGATGTGGTCACGAATAAAATGATGACGAATGTCAATATGTTTGGTGCGCGAATGTTGAATCGGATTCTTTGTAAGACAAATGGCGCTAGTGTTGTCACAGAAAATAGGGATTTTTGAAAAAGAGACGCCATAGTCGAGCAAAACACAGTTTTGCTTTTTGGAAAACCAAGAAACTAAACAGTTTCCTAAAAAGAAACAAGTTCCACTAGTGCTTTTTCGGTCCACCTTATATCCACCAAAGTCGGCATCGCAATAAGCTTTTAAATCAAAGAAAGAATTTTTCGAATATCACAAGCCGAGATTTGGAGTTTTTGAAAGATATTTAAAAATGCGTTTTAAGGCGAACAAATGTGATTTTGGACATGATTGAAATCGTGCACAGGATGATGATTTTCTCCATCCTTCTGAACCCATCTTTACACTGTTTGATTTGCAATCCGAGGAAATATTTAAGTTCCCCATCATGCTCATCTCAAAGTGTTCCTGCATAAGCTTGGAGAAATCTTGACAAAGAGTTTCGTCAGTAGAACCAAAAATTATATCATCAACATAAATTTGCACAATCAAAAGATCATTTTTGACATTCTTGGTAAATAAGGTAATGTCGATCTTTCCTCTTAAAAAACCATTTGAAAGCAAGAAAGTAGACAGTTTATCATACCAAGCTCGAGGAGCTTGTTTCAAACCATACAATGCTTTGTTTAGTCTAAACACATGATCAGGCAAAGAAAGATCAACAAAGCCATCAGGTTGCTCAATATAAACCTCTTCTTTCAATTCACCATTAAGAAAGGCACTTTTGACATCCATTTGAAATAACTTAAAATTTCTAGTGCAAGCAAAAGCAAGTAGCATGCGAATGGATTCTAGTCTAGCAACAGGCGCATAAGTTTCATCATAATCTATGCATTCTTCTTGACTATATCCTTTAGCAACAAGCCTAGCTTTATTTCTAGTGATAGTACCATGCTCATCAAGTTTATTCCTAAACACCCATTTAGTGCCAATGATAGATCTATCATGCGGCCTAGGAACGAGAATCCAAACATCATTGCGTTTAAACTCATTCAACTCATCTTGCATCGCAATTATCCATGCATCATCTAACAAAGCATCATCTATGCATTTAGGTTCAACATGCGAAACAAAGGCAAGATGATTACAAATATTATTAAGAGAAGAACGAGTGGCTACTCCCTTCGAAGGACTTCCGATGATAAGATCCGTTGGGTGATCTTTGTGAAGCGTCCAATCCTTCGGAAGTGGTGTTTTCTCAATGGAAACATCTATATCATTTAGGCTTGAGGAAGCCAACTCTTCTTCGAGTAATTCTACATCATCAATGTTAGTGAGAACAATAGTAGACATAGATTCATAAAAAATAACATGCATAGATTCTTCAACAAGTAAAGTGCGTTTATTAAAAACTCTAAAGGCTTTACTTGAGGTAGAATATCCGAGAAAGATACCTTTGTCGGATTTGGCATCAAATTTGCCAAGGTTGTCCTTACCATTGTTATGTATGTAGCATTTGGAACCGAAAGCTCGAAAATAAGAAATTTTAGGCTTTCTCCCTCTCCATAATTCATATGGATTTTTCTTGAGAATTGGCCTTATTGATACGCGATTGATAATGTAACAGGCAGTGTTCATTGCTTCAGCCCAAAAACATTTTGGTAGAGAATGCTCACATATCATGGTCCTTGCAATCTCCACAAGTGTCCTATTTTTCCTCTCAACGACCCCGTTTTGTTGAGGAGTCCTAGGACAAGAAAAATTATGACCGATGCCTTTCTCTTCACAAAAGTTTGAAAAACTCTCATTTTGAAATTCAGTTTCGTGGTCACTACGGATCTGCTTTATTGAAAGATTTTTCTCATTCTCAACACGTTTCACAAATGTTTTAAAATAATCAAAGGCATCATTTTTGTGGGCTAAAAAAAATGTCCACGTGAATCGTGAGAAATCATCCACAATGACAAATGCATAAAGCTTTCCTCCTAGGCTAGCGTTCCTCGAAGGACCACATAGATCTAGGTGAAGAAGTTCAAGGGGCATAGAAGTTGATATAAAATTTTTGCTTTTAAAAGATTCCCTTGTATGTTTGCCAAGTTGACATGCATCACAAATAGAATCTAATTTTAAATTGAGTTTTGGCATACCAACAACTAAATCAAGTTTAAAAAGTTTTTCTATGGTACTAGAACCAACATGACCTAGTCTTCTATGCCAAAGAATGTTGTCATCAACATTCAAGGATACAAGGCTTTTAATATTTGATAAAGATAAATTGTTTAAAGAAACCTTGTAAACATTTTCACTTCTATACCCTTTGAAATTTACGGATTTGTCAGTCGTGAGTGATATAGTGCAGTTTTGGGGAGTGAATTTGACTTCATAACCTCTATCGCACAATTGACTTATGCTTAGTAGATTATGCTTAAGCCCTTTCACTAGGAGTACATCATCAATCAGGCAAGATTCAGATATACCTATTGAGCCGATTCCTTCAATGATTCCTTTGCTGTTGTCTCCAAAGGTTACAGTTCCCTTCTCATTTGGTTTGACTGATTGAAGTAGCTCCTTTTTCCCCGTCATATGTCTAGAACATCCACTGTCTAGATACCATATGCTAGGGAGAACAATTTTCCTATTTCCCTACAAGAAGAGATTTTGGTACCCTTTAGTTCTTTTGGGTCCACAGTGTTAGAAAAGAAAAATACAAAACAGATTTCCAAGAGTTCAGTCTCTCATAGCGACATCATCGCCACTTTCTAAGAGTGATCCCAGTAGTAGGTAGGGCTATGCCTCTTTAAAAACCTATTTTCTTGGACAGAGCAGCGTTCATCAGGAAGACCAGTCGCATCAAGGTAATTTAAACCGGTCTATGATGAACTCCCTTAGATCATGATCTCATAATGCCAACTGATGAGTTGTTAAGTACTCTTAGGCATCCATTTCATATAGCTCTTTTTATCATATTGATATTTTAATGATCTACACTTATGTCTAGCATGTCCTATTTTACAACAGTAAGAACATGCAGAGGGTGATCTCATTTTTTCTTTAGCAATTAGACTAGTGAAATCTATAGATTTCTTTTCATGCCCTATTCCACCCTTATCAAAACTACATTTTTGCATACTTAGTAAATTATTCAAGTTATTACTACTTACATTGAATTTATCAAAAGATTTCTCTAAGTGAGCTATGTCATCCTTTAATCTTAGGTTTTCATGCTCCTTAGTTTCTAATTCATGTTTGAGCTTTCTATTTTCTTTGTTAAGAGATTTAGCCATATCAAACATGTTTTTATATGCATGTAGTCGTTCGTCATAGGAAGGTACCTCATCATCGTCGTTGGAGACGATGTCATCACTTTTAGCCATGAGGCAGATGTTGGCTTCTTCCTCGTCATCGTCGCTATCGCTCCAAGTGGCTAGAAGTGCTTTCTTCTTTCCCTTGTCAACTTTCTTCTTAAGAGGACACTCATTTGCATAGTGGCCTTGTTGTTGACAGTTGTAGCAAGTAACTTCTTTGTCCGGCTTCTTTTGGAATTTGTTTCCTCGCATGAATCGTTTGAACTTTCTTGCGAAGAGCGCCATATCATCATCGTCATCATCTTCTTTGATTGGCTAGATAGAGCAATTCCCTTTGCCTTGGTATCTTCTTTCTTTAATTCCTTCCTTGTTGATAATTCCAGCTCATGGGTTTTTAGAGTCCCATGTAGTTGATCAAGATCGTAGGATGCAGTGTCGCCTTTGTTTGACTCGATGATGGCCGTCCTCTTGGCATCCCACTCCTTGGGTAAGGCGCGTAGAGCTCCCCTCCACACTTTTTTGGTTGGATATTGTTACCCGAGTTGGGCTAGCTCATTGATAATTTGAGTAAGCCTTCGGAACATAGTATCTACATCTTCGTTTGATTCCATCTCGAATGTTTCATATTTGAGTTGGAGTAGATCGATCTTCGTCTCTTTGACTTGATTAGTCCCTTCATGGCATATCTCCAACTTGTCCCATATCTCTTTAGAGGATGAGCACATTGAGATCCGGTTGTACTCATTCATATCTAAGGAACAATGAAGAATATTCATGGCTTTAGCATTTTGAGAAATTAATCGCATGTCCTCCTTGGAAAAGTCGTCCATTCCCTTGGGAATTTTGACACCCTCAACCTCTTTAGTAGGTATGTAGGGACCTTTCACAGTAACTTTCCAAAGATCATAATCTACGGATTGGATATATAGGGACATTCGGTTTTTCCAATATCCGTAGTTTATGCCATTGAAAAGAGGAGGACGATTTGTTGATTGCCCTTGAGCATAGTCGCTCGCTAGATTTGCCATAGAGCCTTTTTTGAAAATATTTTGTAAAAAGGTGGCTCTGATACCACTTGTTAGAACCTAATGGGGGGGGATTTAGGTTCTATTGGCAACTTTAGCAATTTAAAGCGATTATGCAAGTACGCAAGCGGAAGACTTAAGCAATCAAATAATAAGTGCGGTAAATAAATGCGTAATGTAAATAAAGCAGTAAAAGGGATAAGAGATGTTTATGGAAGTTCGACGATAAATCGTCTACATCTCCCCTTCTTGGTTAAGTCGATTAACCAAGGATCCACTAGCACTTCGAACGTCTTGGCCTTGATGGCTCCAAGGATAGCCTTACAACTTGACACGATCACCGCGCCGATACAACTCAACACTCTTGGCCTTAAGGGCTCCAAGGATAGCCTCAACACTCATAAAATACACTTGGCTTCACACACAAGTGTTTACAAAACCGAGAAACCAACTCACAAACTAACAACCCTCTATTTTACAACCCCGAATACAACTCGATATGTGAATATATTTTGAACACTCAAAAGGGGCTACAAATTGCTCAACAAATGGCTTGAATAATGCTTGAGAGGATTGAGAGACTTGAAGATGTTGGGATGGATTGAATGGCCTCGGAATGCCTCCTTTTATAGCTGAAATTTTGGCATCGATCGGAACTTCCGATCACTGCATCGGAGCTTCCGAAATTTGAATTCTCAGACACGCGGGTGTACTGGATCGGAACGTCCGATCCACTTCGGAGCTTCCGATCGGCGCAATAAATGTGGTGTCGGGCAAAAGTCTTCCGGACAAGATTATCAGGCGGCCGTTCAGGATCGGAACGTCCGATCACGTTCAGTGCTTCCGATCTGCTTCACTTCGTTGCCTCCGATCTGCTTCCGAACAATATAATATTCCTTAGAAAATGATCGGACCTTCCGAACCTATTCTTCGTAGCTTCCGTTCTTCATTCCGAACAATATAAAACTCCCTGAAATAGATCGGAGCTTTCGAACCATGATCGGAGCTTCCGATCTACCCTTAGCTTCCGAAGATGCTTCTGATCATGATCAGAGGTTCCGATCTTCAATCGGAGCTTCCGATCCCATAGCAGTAAACTTCTTCGAATTTTGTTTCTGATCTTGAGTAAGAATTTAGTCTTAATTCATCTTGAAAATTTTAACTCTGTAATAAGCTCAATGTAAATATTAGTAACATTTTAACCTAGTTTTGTTAATCATCAAAACATAGAGAAATAAACTTGTTAATGCATTAAAAACATTAATCTCATAATTCGAGATTTATATGCGTTTAAGGCGTAACAGGTTGTACACCATTAGTCCTTATTACTTGAAACATCATTGAGACTCTATATGCTAGTACTGTACTTTGACTCGTTTACCGACTCTATTGGGGTCATCAGGTATCGGGATTGGGTACAGTTACGACACATATAGGAGTCGATGCTTTGTTGTCAAGGATTCACCACATACTTGCGAGTGTGGATATCCTATGCGATCTGAGGAGATATTAGTGTGACGAATCTCTGGCCAAAGTACATGATGTGTTTTAGGTTACTTGGTGTTCCTAGTAACACATGCGATGTCACTAATAGATCTCCAAGATGTTATGCATAGTTATCGAATCTCGAACGACTCTCGATGCACCAATGGTTGTTGATTCGATCGGGATATTTGGTTGAAGGGACCGTACTATACGCTAACCAAAATCTACTGGTTCTTGTAGGCACTATCAGTAATACCTAGGGAATCATGGGGCGATGTTGCTAGGCGCTCTTACCATGATTCGATGGGTAAGTCGGAAATTGTTGTTCCGAGTCACAAGGAGTTGTGAGCCCACGGCTAGCTGTATTCCTGAACCATTGAGGGTTACACAAGTAATGGATTACTAAAACCCCGTAGAGATAGTTAAATTTAAAGAGTTAAATTTAATGAAAGAGAATTTGGACTTCTTAACTAAAGGGAGTGGGATTTCCTAAAATGACATAGGGATGGACATTTTTGAAAATCACTGAATTCGGATTCAAAAAAATTATCTTGACTCTAAAAGATGCAGAAATGGTTTTTGTGCACATTGGTGAAATCAGTTTATCAATCGGAGTCACGATGAATTTTATATTAAGTTCTATAACAACATGCTTGGCTTGTTGGGCTTAAGTTATGGATTGTGGGATTTAAGGAGTTAGAGTCCTGATACAATTATAACTAGAAATTATCTATAAATAGAGGTGTTGGGTTAGAAAATTAGACACATTGAATACTGCAATTTTCGAAATTCACTCTATACTATTCAAGAGGATTTTTCGAAAATTCCTGTCCCTTTGGAGAAAATTCGACTTGTGATTTTTGAGAAAAATTACAAATCGAATTAACAGATCATATCTGTTTATTCTCTACGTAAAACTTCTGATTGATTTCTAGTGCAGTCAATCAGAGGGTTTCTATTTTTCATTCGTGGACCAAATTCCGGAGTTAGATCGTGACTGTCATCGGTCTCGGGATTTACAAGAAGAGCAGATTAAATTCTGTTGGAGTCCACGATCAAGCCTTTGCTTGACGAGGTAAAAATTTAATTGTGATTTTATTTTTACTTGAACAAATTTAATCGTAAAAGTTTTGATACCCATATATGGAATCGTTCCATATAATAAAATAAAATTTTTAAACTTCCGCTGCACCGGGTATCAATTCTTAATTGATATGAACATAGTTTTCCAACAGTGGTATCAAAGCCAGGTTGCTCAGATCAAACGATTAAATTAATCGATTGTACAAAATTTTTAAGCCTCGGTTTTTGAAACAAAACAAAAATTTTAAATTGAATATTAATGGGCAAATTGATCGCTGCCCGGGGCAGCGATTGTCACTGCCCAGGGCAGCGATCGTCGCTGCCCAAGGGGCAGCGACGGGCTGCCCTGCCCTGGCCCCTTTTTGGGGCGCGGGCTGCCCGTGATTGTCCCGGGCAGCCCGAAAAAATTATTTTTTAATTTTTAATTAAAATTTTAATTTTTTTGAAATTCTAGTTTTTGATCCGATCAAAAATTATTTTTGATTGGTTCACGAGGCATCGGATCGAATTGTTCGAGTCCGAAAATTTTAAAATTGATTTTTGGATAAATTTAAATTTTTGGAAAATTTATAAATTTTATCCGTTAAATTAAATTTTATAAAATTAATTATTTTGGTACAATTGATGATAAGATATGATCTTATGGATGGATAAGATAAAATATGATTTTATCTTTTAAATTATGATGCCTATGCATGTTTATCCAATTATTTAATTATTGAATTAATTATTGGATAAAGGATGATTGATTGCCATGAACAATGTTTTAGGTGTATGTTAGATAATTTACATTTGTCTTATTGTTGTTGGATTTTATTAATGGGCTTGGTTTATAGCCCAATATGATTGTCATATGTAATAAAAGTGGGTCTGGTTTATGGCCCGTTCCTACCCCTAAAAATGTATCCCATATTTGTCATCGAAATTTATTGTAAATTTATTAGATTTAGTGGGAGAAAAAGATTTGAAGAAATGGTGGGCCCAACAGACAATGAAGACCGAAGAAATGTAAATTGGAAGCTCAATGTAATCGGATTGCATTGCATACTTGCATATCACCTAGGATTGGACTTAGACTCGTGATTGGCAACCACGGGTCGATTAGTTAATGGGATCGATCATCCTTAAATAATATATGATATTATTGATGTATGCATGTTTAGACTAAAGTGTATGAATCCCGCAAGCATACATAAATTGCATGATGAGACAAATTTTCAAAATTAAAAATCCCTCATTTTAAATATGATTTAAAATTGATATCGAGATTAATAAAAAGAGAATTTAAATATTGTTTAAATATTCCTACCTTCCATCAACGATCAATGTATGAGATGCTACCCGCGGATACGGTCCGGCTCATATTATTGGGGGGGCCCGTTCGTTGGAAAGCTGTACATTGGATCGAAACATGTTGTAAGTTGGGTGGAACTCCCATGGGATTGGCTCATATTATTGGGGATCCACATGGCGACCGTCCATCACAACTTAATATTGATGGGTTATCTTGACATGTCACAATAAACGGCGTCATATTATTGGGCTTTTATTGGACATGAGATAAAAACATGGGGGTTACTTTGGAAGTAATTGGGCTCTACCTTTTGAAAATTATGGTTGGCTGATATTATTCGGGATCATGATTTGTCAATTGGACTCCATGTTCTCACTAAGAAAAACAGTTTTCCGTTTTCACTAGAGGGTAGTGAAATCGTTAAAATAGTGGGAGTGTAATTCATAAAATTAAAATTCGCCATATTTTATGTCTTAGTAAATTAGTTAAACAATCATTGATTATTGTCTGTTTCCTTTTCGGTATATTATTACAATGACTTCTCGTAATCCACTGTTTTCAATTCTCGAACAAAACAAATTGACTGGCGCAAACTATACGGAATGGTTCCGTAAGTTGAAAATTATTCTTACTTCGGAAAACGCTTTCTACGTGTTAGAGAAGCCGCCTCCAAAGGAAGCCCCGGCTAATACAAGTCCGGAAGAGTTGGCCAAACTTGATTTATGGTGGGACCATGATATCAAGGCCAAATGCTACATGTAGGCTTCGATGTCTGATGAGCTTTAAAGGAGATTCGAGGATACCTTGAATGCTGCTGACATTCACAAGAACCTTAAGGAACTCTTTGGAGCTCAGTCAAGGTCGGAGAGGTATGCCACCATCAGAGAGCTCATGACGAGCCACATGCGAGATGGGACTTCGGTCCGTGAGCATGGGGTGCGCATGATTGGACTCATTGAAAAGTTGGTAACACTCGACTTGACTTTGGAGCATGAACTTAGCGCGGACTTGTTGCTTCTATCACTTCCTTCATCGTTTGACGGTTTTGTGATGAACTTCAATATGAACAAGATAGAGGCCACCCTTGAAGAGATGGTCAATATGCTTGTCACATATGAAGCCACACTAAAGAAGGATAAACTGGTACTCTTGGTTGGCTCCTCTTCTAACTCTAAGAAAGGACCAAGTGGAAAGGGTAAGAAACGTTCTGCCCCGCCCAAGAAGATTGTACCAAATAAGAAGGGAAAGGACAAGGCTTCAATTGGGATAAAAGATGAAAACATTTGCCATTACTGCAAGAAACCCGGTCATTGAAAACGTAACTGCAAGGAATACCTCGAACAGTTGCGAACTGCAAAGGGTATGTTTTACATTGAAATAAATGTTTCGCATAATACTTCTTCTTGGGTATTGGATACCGGATGTGGATCTCACATTTGCAATGATTTGCAGATGATGACAAGAAGTCGTAAGCTAAGGATGGGTGAGACCCAACTAAGGCTCGGGAATGGTTCTAGAGTCGAAGCCAAAGCTATAGGAGACATTTATTTAGTTTTGCAGAACAATTTTAAGTTATTTTTGAGAGATGTTTTATATGTTCCAGATTTGGTCAAAAACATTATATCTATTTCTATGCTTGATAGAGATGGTTTTTCTTGCAATTTTGTGAATGAGATTTGCAATATTTACAAGAATGAATGTTTGATTGGAAATGGACAACTTGAAAACGATCTATATAGCTTAAAATTAAAAGAAGTTCCAATTAATTATGTTGATAAACCGGTAACAACAATTAAAAGGAAAAACGATAGTCAAAACCCGGCAAACCTTTGACATGCTAGGCTAGGTCATATTTCCTCAAGGAGGATGAACAAGCTAGTGGGATAGGGCATGTTTGATATGTCTGATATTAACTCTCTACCTACTTGTGAGTCCTGCCTAAAGGGAAAAATGACTAAATCTCCTTTCAAAGGGAAACCTGAACGTAGTCAAAATCTGTTGGATTTGATCCATACAGATGTTTGCGGTCCATTTAGGATTGGTACTAAATGTGGCAACACCTACTTCATTACCTTTACTGATGATCATTCTAGGTATGGGTATTTATATTTAATGAAATATAAGTCTGAATCATTTGAAAGGTTCAAAGAATTCAAGGCTGAAGTAGAAAACAAACTAGGTAAAAGTATTAAGGCACTTCGATCGGATCGAGGTGGAGAATACTTAAGTACCGAGTTTTTGGACTATCTAAAATAGAATGGGATTCTCTCTCAGTGGAATCATCCTATGACACCTCAGCTTAATGGTGTTTCGGAGCGTCGCAATCGAACTTTGTTGGACATGGTTCGATCCATGATGAGCTTCACTGAGCTCCCACCTTCGTTTTGGGGCTACGCGCTTGAAACGGCGGTATTGTTGTTAAACAACGTCCACACTAAAGCAGTAAATAAAACACCATACGAGTTATGGAATGGCAAAACTCCTAAATATTCGTACTTGAGGATTTGAGGATGTCCTGCTTACGTGAAGCAGACAGTGGGAGATAAGTTGGATAGTCGATCCACCTTATGTTATTTTGTAGGGTATCCGAAGAATTCAATCGGATATTATTTCTATCATCCTGCTGAAACAAAAGTGTTTGTTTCAAGGAATGACACCTTCTTGGAGAAGGAGTTCTTATTGGATAAGAAAGGCAAGATGATGGAACTCGAAGAAATTCGAGAAAAACCCGAGATACAAAATAGCGATCCTACACCTCAAGAATCATCACAAGACACGCCTATTACTAGGAGATCCGAGAGGACTTCTAGGCCTCCTATTAGATATGGTCTTCTTCTTGAAGGGGATCAAAGTGAACCCGACATTGTATGTGATCCAAGAAACTTCAAGGAAGCAATTTCTGATGCGGATTCGAATTTATGGCTTGAAGCTATGCAATCGAAAATAGACTCGATGCATTCTAACCAAGTTTGGCCTTTAGTAGATCCTCCCGATGGAATTGTTCCAATTGGGTGCAAATGGATCTACAAGAGAAAGCTTGGGCCTGATGGAAAGGTATTGAACTACAAGGCACGATTGGTGGCAAAAGGTTATACTCAAAGACAAGGAGTTGACTATGATGAAACCTTTTTACCAGTCGCAATGTTCAAGTCCATAAGAATCCTTATTGCCATAGCAGCATGGTATGACTATGAGACATGGAAAATGGATGTAAAGACTGCATTTCTTAATGGAAATATTAAGGAAGAGATCTATATGATGCAGCCTGAGGGATACACATCCATGGGAAGCGAGCATAAGGTATGCAAGCTTCAGAGATCAATCTATGGTCTCAAACAAGCATCAAGAAGTTGGAACCGGAAATTTGATGAAACGATAAAGGATTTTGGTTTTATCAAGAACCCGGAGGAACCATGCGTGTACAAGAAATTAGTTAAGAATGCGGTAACATTCTTAGTACTTTATGTTGATGACATCCTACCCACGGGGAATGATGTAGGGATGTTGCAGTCAACAAAGATATGGTTATCAGGTAGATTCTCGATGAAGGATTTAGGTGAGACATCCTATATTCTAGGAATTCAGATCTATAGAGATAGATCTAAAAGAATGATAGGACTCACTCAATCAACCTACATCGACACCATATTGAAAAGGTTTTCCATTGGTCCAAGAGAGGACATCTACCTATGTGTTATGGAGTTTCTCTATCCAAGTCTATGTGTCCCAAAACTGACAAAGAGATAGAGAAGATGACACACGTGCCATATGCGTCAGCCATAGGTAGTATCATGTATGGGATAATATCTACCAGACCGGATGTGGCCTATGATCTGAGCGTCACGAGCAGATACCAAGCCAATCCCGGTCAAATGCATTGGAAAGCCGTGAAGGATATTCTTAAGTACTTGCGAAGGACTAATTTATTCATGGTTTATGGAGGGAGAGAATTGAAGTTGGAAGGCTATACCGACTCTAGCTTCCAATGTGACATGAATGACTCGAAATCAACCTCTGGATTTGTATTCGTGCTCAATGGCGGTGCTGTCTCTTGGAAGAGTTCCAAGAAGGACACCACAGCGGATTCCACCACTGAGGCAGAATACATTGCAGCATCAGCTGCTGCTAAAGAGGCGGTTTGGATAAGGAAATTCATGAGTTGGGTGTAATTCCTGAAGTTGTTGGTCCAGTCCCGGTGTACTGTGACAACACGAGTGCCGTTGCTCAGGCAAAGGAACCAAGGTCTCATCAGAAGTCCAAACACGTACTGAGGAAATACCACATCATCCGGGAGATCGTGGAAAGAGGAGACATCAGTGTCGAGAGAGTGGCCTCTACAGACAATATCGCTGATCCACTTACTAAGCCCTTGCCAGGACCATTGTTTGACAAACATCGCGAAGCAATGGGATTACGTAGTATGACTAGTTGGCTTTAGGGCAAGTGGGAGATTGAAAGAGTGGGTGCCCGGTTAGCCAACTTGTGGCTAAGGGTTTTTATGACTCTGTGTAAAACAATCTTTTGTTTAATATAATTTACACTTTTATAATGGCATTGACTTTATCTTTCTTCATATTGTTATATTATGATATACTATTGTTGTTTTGATAAAGACCTTGAATATACTATAGTGTATGTAAGATGTGGTAGCACATGGGGATGACTATCATGAAACACATCTTATAGTCACTGTATATTCTAAACAGTTCCTAGTCAATTTAGCCGTCCGCTAATAAGGTTAAGGATCGCTCGAGATTGAGACTAGCATTTGCGATGCCGAGTACCACGTTTCATTGGTATGGAACATATAGATGTTCAAAGCATGCAAATGGATTTCCATATGATGAATGATCGAACTACCCTATTCGAACTTTCCAAGTGGTTATCACTTATCGAGTGGATAAAGTCCGCTGTTTTGGTTGTACACCATTAGTCCTTATTACTTGAAACATCATTGAGACTCTATATGCTAGTACTGTAATTTGACTCGTTTACCGACTCTATTGGGGTCATCAGGTATCGGGATTGGGTACAGTTACGACACATATAGGAGTCGATGCTTTGTTGTCAAGGATTCACCACATACTTGCGAGTGTGGATATCCTATGCGATCTGAGGAGATATTAGTGTGACGAATCTCTGGCCAGAGTACATGATGTGTTTTAGGTTACTTGGTGTTCCTAGTAACACATGCGATGTCACTAATAGATCTCCAAGATGTTATGCATTGTTATCGAATCTCGAACGACTCTCGATGCACCAATGGTTGTTGATTCGATCGAGATATTTGGTTGAAGGGACCGTACTGTACGCTAACCAAAATCTACTGGTTCTTGCAGGCACTATCAGTAATACCTAGGGAATCATGGGGCGATGTTGCTAGGCGCTCTTACCATGATTCGATGGGTAAGTCGAAAATTGTTGTTCCGAGTCACAAGGAGTTGTGAGCCCATGGCTAGCTGTATTCCTGAACCATTGAGGGTTACACAAAAATTGAATATGTGCAAAGAAAAATACATCCAGTTTTTCAAATCAAGTCTAAAACATGAACAAAGTAACCCTATCACACAAAGTGACAAACTATTGAAACTAAGAGCAATGGCAGAAAGTTTGGAATTGGTTATGTTCCACAGAGCTCTTCTGTAAGGCTAAACTGGAATTCCAGTCAAACCAAACACATCTCAATGATTCGAAAACACAACCATAGATTCCACAAGGCCAGTTCCATATAAATATAAGAAAAATCATAATGCAAAAAGGTTGAAACCGCACAATGCAACACAGTTCAATGAATATTATTACACACACAAACTGCACAAAACATCAACCTTATGGGATACATTAAATGATCGACCAGTTTAGTTAATCAAAGTTTGGATTACTAAAGAACTAATCCATCCAGGACCCATGTAGATTTGGGTACCATAGTCTAGTTTGTATTAGTACTTGCAAGTGACAAGAACAAAGGAAAGGATATCATTCTCAAGGGGAATTGCAGAAAAGGGGACATTTGTTCTACATAAAAGACTGTTGGATGAAACAAATTTTTTTCAAAGCATATTGAAAATTGCAACCAGTTGACATGCCACAAACAATGACTAAGCTTTCTTATTCTCTTTCTTTTACTTTAAATATCGATGGTCATCTGTTTAAAGTTTGATTATTTTTTTAAATAATTATGTCTTGCATAAAATAAAATGAACAACAAAATAAGAAGATAAAATAAATTTTATTCAAAGATCATTTTTTACAATGTCAATCTCCCACTCAACAACCATCTCCCAAAAAAATATCCAGTTGGTTAGTACACCTGAAAATGTGTCCTAAAAATCTGGAGAGGAGGAGATTTTATCCAGTGTGTGAAGCTCTTTTATAAGCTCTCAAACCTGGATGTCCCAAGCCGCAGTTTGAACTTTCTCTCTATTCTAGCCAAGTTCTCGGCTTCTGCTGGAGGAAAAAATGTAGCTCTATGAGTCTAAAACTTCTCCACCTTGGCTTTGGTGGACATCGTCTTAAGTTCAACAATTTCTTCGTACTCTTTAATTATTGCTTCCATGATACTTTTCCTATATATATATATTTAAGATATTTTAAGAATCTGCTTATATGTTTAAAGTTATGAAATTCGTGTATATTTTATAGACCTATAAGGGAATGTAAAGAGTCATACATGCTAACTCGTTCCAATGAAATTTCAGGAAATCAAAGAGGAACAATAAATGTTTTTGAAAAACGAGAACTAAATAAGAATTGCAAAAAAAATTGTTGAAGAAATTTTATATCATCTTAAGGGGGAATTGCTTGAAGAAGAAAACAAATGGACGTTTTCAGAGTCAACCAAAATTTGAAGAATATATCTATCAAAAAGGGAAGACTGCTTAGTTTGGTCAAATACCAAAAATAAGGAAAATGTTAGGATATGTTTTGGTGTTTGACAAAACACGAAGACATATTAAAGTAGTCCAATTGAAGATCAAGCAGTCCAGTTAAAGATTATGCAGTCCAACCAGATATTGTATTTATGCAGTCCAAATCTCTTCACCCATTTACAACATATTGAAGAACCAGTTAACATGACCATTCAAAAATCAAGACTGCTCAAGGAATTAGTTGATCGAACAAACTGGTGCATAAAGGTAAACTGCCTGATGTAATAAATTACCCGACTGCTAGAACATTTGCAGAAAATGGAAAAATTATTTCAAATAAAAGAGCCGTTGTGTGACCCAGATATTTCCATCAAAAGATGTGAATCTTCATTTAAAATCCTCATAAAGACATGCTGAAGAACAAGAGGTAATGGAGACAAGCATTAAAGTATATCAATTCAAACGTTGCAAGATATATGCATATATATTTGAAGAATGAAAACATGATTAAAAGGATGATGCAATAAGATAGAAAAATATACAAAGAAAGATACAACTTGTCAAGATATCAAAAAGCATTCTTCGAGTAATTTGAAAGAATCTTCTCACTTGCTCCTCTTGCCCACTAATCGAGATATATCATATCTCTAAGGATCATCAAGGGCTAAGAGACAACTCCCAACTGCCTACTGTTCAAAAAAGAGTTGCTCCACTGTCTGAATCTAAAGATTCATTCAACCAATTATACTTTACTTGTATTTTGATGTTCGGACGTGTTTTCTTAATTTGGATTTGTATAGTATGAGTTTCGATCTAGGCAAGGGTAAGTCCTAAAATTGGAGTGAGTATATTACAAGACGTTATAATAACCAAAGTTTTCTAATGAATCCTTCTTTCGTGGAAAAAAGGGTGACGTAGGAGCAGTTAAGTCTCCGAACATCCATAAACATATATGTGCAGTTTACATTCCATTTGAGCCACTTTATATATCTGTTGAATCTGTTAGTTTTCCTGTTTTCGCACATATATTTGTTGGTCAATTAACATCGACACACAAGAAAGATTAGAGTCCAGTTGTTGATAACAACTGAGCTCACATTTGAAGAAACATATCTTCAACTGCTCATCAAGATATATATTTTGGAGCAGTTCAATCGATCCGCAACAAGGTACCAGCTGCCACTACCGATACATTGGTAAATTCTTTCACCTTGGGCTTAATATTAGGGGAGTTTTTTAAGTCCTTGGTGGAAAAAGCACCAATAAATTTTTATGATCTCCTTAGCTGAGCTAAAAATATGTAGGCAGAGTAGGATGGAAGGAGGGTTTGGAAAGGATTCCAGATTGAAGGCAGATGGAAGAGTGGAACTGGGGAAGAAGAGAGCAGCAGATGATCCGAGTCGGGCCAAGGGACCTTACCCTTATGTTCCCCTCTCCATGAGTCTAGAAAGGGCGATGCAGGTATGTGAGGAGCGACAGAAGTTAGAAAGGCCAGGGAAAGCTTTAATGCCACAAAAATATGAAGTTATTAATTAAGGAATTTGATATTTAAATTACGAATTTTAGAAAATATTAATTGGAGAATTTATGGAATTAGAGATTTTATTTCTGAGTTGGAATTATTTAATTTGAGAATTTACGGATATCAAGATTTAAATTCCGGGATTCTTAAATTAAAAGATTAAAATATTTGAATTAATTATTCATGGGATTTTAGATTTAAATGTTGAGTTTGGGAATAGAAAGGATTTAATTAGAAGAAAAGAATTGATTAAGGACCAAATTGAAAATATTCAAGACCTCAAGGACTAAAGTGCAAATAATCCTTTTAATGGGATACACATGGCATAATGGAATAAAAACGTGTATTAATTCCATGTGAAACAGAAGAATCGAGAGGAAGAATAAAAGATTAAGAAGAAGTCTCTTCATTTCAAATTCCGATAGAAATTAATTCGCCCAGTAGAATTCAAAATTGATCATATGTTTGCGATCACGACGTCGACGGCTACGTGTTGACGTAAGTTTGATTAAGTTCTACGATGTTTGAATTTTAATATGTTGTTAGAATTAAGATTTTATTGTATAAATGTGTTCTAGTATATACGACGATAACATATCTAAGACGGATCGGGAAAAGATTGTCGTTTGAACATATTTTTGAATTATTGAATATTTTCTGAAAATATGAGCTGCTGATCACGTTTAGGGGTTGAAGAATTGAGTATGGTTTTTGGTTTAGATGGTTGATATGATAATGATTTTGGAATTAACGATTTCGAATCGTTACGCCGCCGGTTTGAGTTTTGGTTAAATGATTAAGCCTTTGAGTTTTTGAGCTAAGTTATTAAGTTTAGATGATTGGAAGCTGATGTTGAGCTGTATGAAAATTGTATTTCAGATTAAAGTTGAAGATCACCGAGTTCGAATCGAAGAATTCAAGTCGACAAGAAGTTGAATCAAGAAGTTGGTTCAATTAGGGGCTTGAACTATCAAGATGGAGTGAGCAGATTTTATAAGAGGTTGTGTGGTAGCTTTGAAAATTTGAATACTTCAGACCAAGATAAAAGGTATGAATAGACATTAGAAAAGATAGGAAAGATAACTCGAGATCGTTTGCGACTTCGAGTTTCCTAAATCATATACTTGCATGATTAATTGCTCTTACATGATTTGATGCATTTGTATGAGCATAGTTGGTGTTTGAGCATGTTTAATTGACTTTGATTGATTCTTATAGATTGTTATGCATCTATTTTATTGTGAAAGAATTTTTATAGATTATGTTGGCTTCGTTCTTATGCTTCTAGATTATGTTGCATTCATATTGAGCCAACAATCCTTTGAGATTTTGAATAGCAGAATATGGATGTTTTGACTTATATTGAGGTCTTAGGAGATAGAATTACTCCTATTGTAGAATCTCGATATAGTGGGCCAAAGTCCGGGAAAAGAAATCAACGCCACCTCGAATGGGAGAGTAGGTGGGAGAGTAGTTGTGTTATTCTTCCTCGGGATTCCAAAAACCGACGCATAGTTTATTACCTGATTTTTAAAGCATGCATTTCAATTACTTATGCTTTTGTGAATGCTAGCATGTTCTGGTATTCCATTCAATATTTGAATGTGTTGATATGATATGAGATTACTTGTCTTAAGAGTTGATTCCAAGATGTTATAATTCTTTGACATGTTAAGATATGATATGTTTGAGGTTATTTGCTTTGCTATGCCTCAAGATATAGAGAAAAATTTATGATTGTCAATGCAAGAATGGTAAGTGCATATATGTTTATATGCCTTTGATATAGAGATTATATATGGCATGAATGGTGTGAATTTTCTATGCTTTATATACATGTCGTTCATACTGAGATATATTTCTCATCGGAGTTATCCGGCTATTTCTTCGTCTCTATATGTGTGCATTGCAATAGGTGGGACGGGAGCGAGTCAGTAGGGATTTGGAAAACTCGAGATTGAAAGATTTAGAAGCGAAGACTCGGATTAAGAAGTTGAGTTGATGTTAAACAAATGTATTGGTAGTCTTGGATAGGATTAAGATATGAATCTAGACTTGTATTTGTGTATTGAACTTTTAAGATCGTGTATGAGACCCATGTTCTACTTGAATCATGTATTTAGACTAACCTATCATGGAATTGAGTTGTTATAATGTTAAAGGCACATAATGAGATCCATTTGATAGAAAAAAGAACTGATTTATGTTTTTGGGCAGCACAGGGCTCGCCCAAGCGCGTCTTCGTGCGCTCGAGCAAGGCCAAGAAATTTTGGCCCGAGCACCCCTCGCTCAAGCGCATGTAGGCGCGCTCGAGCGAGGCCCTTTCATAAAAAAATAAAATAAAATATTTAAATTTCTTGCCTCTTTTGCATGATTGTTCAGATTAATATTGAATGTGTTTAAGAATTGAGATTAGCACCAGAGGTCCCCACATTAGGTGGTATCAGAGAGTAAATTTCTTGGATTGAGATAGAAGTTTGTGAGCGAGGTAGATCGAGTCACATGTATTCTTTGTCTTGCATAAGATTGATGCACTACTTGATTATATGAATTGTATGCGAGTATGATTTATTGATTACAGAAATGCATGATTTACTGATTCAAGTATTTATTCAAGAATTACATGCTTAGATGATTATGTGATTACATGATTATTTGAATTCTTGATAAGCATGTTTCTTTGAAAAGCATGAGATTAGTGAATCAAGAATGTAATTATATAAGTTTGATACTGATTTGTATTGCATTGCTTATGAATTTTTGCTGTAAGATAAGAGAGATTTTTTAGTTAGAATAAGTACTTCAGACTGAACAAAGAAGCACCGTTTTAGATCATTGAACCGATAGATGCTACATTAACACCGATGGAGGTATTATTAGAGCGATTTCAGACGTATCATCTGCCAACTATGAAAGGTACAGAAGATGTCATTGCATGTGGAAGTTGGTTTGAAGAGCTTGATCAATTGTTCGAGTCCTTGGAATACTCAGATGAACGTAGAATCAGGTTGATAGTATATCAACTTCAAGATTTAGCAAAAATCTGTTGGATTGTTACAAAGAAATTCTTAGAGAACCGTGGTATAGTGGTTACTTGGCAGGTGTTTAGAATAGAATTCTATCAACGACTCCTTCCCGCATCACATAGAGAAGATAGGGAAGCAGAGATTGCCAATCTGAAGCAGGGCAATCTGAATATTGAGGAATACATTGCTGGATTTTCAAATTTGGTATGGTATGTTCCTCGGGTTGCTGATAATGCAGAAGCTCAAGTTGAACAATTTATTAATGGCCTTAACCCGAACATTTATGCTTGGATGAATGCGGGGCGACCGAATACTTTTGCGGAAGCCATGGACAGGTCCAAGAGAGCTGAAGCCGGTTTTATGAGGCAGAAGGAAACTTTATACAGGCCTCAGTATTTGATTCAACAACAACCTCAGCCGTAATTTCCACAACCGAGCATATATGAGGCAAGAGGTAGTGGCAGCAGTAACAAAGATCAGTTAAAGCCTAAGAGTCAACAGTTCAAGAGGTATGAGAGTTGTTCCTCTAGCTCTAGCGTACCGAGACAGTTTGGTTTGAGTCAGAATATAGATTATGCCAGTGGATATTGAAGTAATTGTGGAGGAAGAAATCCTAGCGATCAGTGCAGAGGAGTTTTGGGCAGATGTAATTGGTGCAAACAAGTGGGACATTATGATAGAATGTGTCCTAATCATGGTAGGCTGAGAGGAAATCAGAATGAAGATCAATCTCCTAGGCAACCTGCATTTACCGAGGATTAGACTCAAGTTGCACCTAAGAATGAGATTACAGGTAACAATATTATCTTTAGTTAACATTCTTACATTATTGGTGCATTGCATACATTCTTAGATCAGTGATATGTTATGCTACATTCTTTGTCTGTTGCTCGATTACTATCTGTAGTTGCTAAGTCTTTGACTTTGAGTAGAGGAAAAGAATCTGGAGGATTATACATAGATGATAAACGACAATATTGAAGAAATAAGATTGAACATGACCTTTTAGTACTTGGGATATCTATTTATGTTTCAATACAGATATTGATGCGCTAACCAAATACAGGACAATAGAGAATTGATGTCATGAAATGATTACACCAGATTAGAGATAGCAAGCGACTAGAGATTTTCTGGTATGGGTTCTAGAAAGATTCCGTTATATTTGAGTAATACTGATAAGGAAGAAAGATTTAGCTGATAAGATTATGAATTGTGTACTGTTAATAAGATTTTATAGATCAGATAAAGATAGGAAAATCAGTTACAGTGGAGCCTTTCTCCATCGATTATGCTAAAGCTATTACATCAGACTGGAGATATGATTCTTGAATTGACTGATATCGACTTTGGGGTTTTGTTATTCTACCTCAATCGATATTGTTTTGCTCTCATTTCTTTGATTTATAGAGCCTGATTGGGTTCACTCGCTTTGAGTTATGAAATGCAAGTGATTTGTTTTCAATTTGCAAAGCTTGTTGTTCAGAATATTGATTTCTGATGATCATGATTGAGAGATTTCCCTTGATCTTGATTTATTTCTTTTGATTATGAGAATTATTGATCCTTTGATGGATATGTTCAGCGTATTTTGAGATTACTAGCTCGTAACTGATAGAGAATTAGAGTACCATCAAGATTTACGGGTTGATCACAACTGTGCAACAATTCAAGACTAGGGTATCCCACCACAATGTCCACTTGGAATCACCATCAAGTGTACACTGGAATAAGTCACGCTTCCCTCTCATCTCGAATAATCCGATGAAGTCCTTAGCCATTGACATAATCTATCACTGATGATATCTACCATCATAGAGCAATTCTGTAGTGACCCGTATCCGTAATTAGCGATTAATGAGTATATTAATCGTGTGATCATGTTAAGATTAAGTAAAACATGATTAAGGATATTCTAGATGAGTTAACGTAGTTCGGAAATGGATCCAAAACATTCAAAAATGGTCCAGAGAGTCCCAAGACTCGAGTGGGATCGGAGCCGCCGATCCAGGATCGGAGCTTCCGATCTTGGTGAGTTCGGAACCACACCGGAAGCAGGACGATCGGAGCTTTCGATCAGCGATCGGAGCTTCCAATCTATTTTCGATGACAGGTGTGTGGTTGCATATAAAGGAATTGATGCGTGGTAATCGGAGCTTCCAAATCAGGAACGGAGCTTCCGATCTGCAGCGTACGGAGGATCCGATCGTGGAATGGACGTTCTGATCGTGTCCTATAAATATAAGATCTGATGTTTTCATTTCTTGCCAAATTCCGAATCCTCTCCTTTGCCCGCATGGCTCTATTTTATGTCTTTGGGTACTCTTATTTTAGAGTTGGAGTAGGAAATATACTTTAGTATAGTCAGATAGTGTCTGACATAGTAGCGGAGCAGTGCTCGTGTAGCGGAGCCGTTCTCAAAGCTGTGGAGCTGCAGCAAGGGTGTGCCCATAGTTGCGGGATAGTCGCCATCATCGGGCTGACGATGGACCCTATGGTCTCTTTAAAATATTTACGAGTATGCAATAGCTTAGTTAAGGATTTTAGAGCTTAATGAATTATGCATGGGTATTTGCATTGTAGAGCTGATGATAGGCTTGGAACCTTGTGTGGGACTACTAGGACTGCCTGTAGTAAGGTACCTAAGTACAGACTGAGATGGCCAGCATGATATATGATATATGTGTTGCATGAGTATGTGCTATATGTTTTACCATCTTTTACGGCTTTAGCACATACATGTTTTTTTACGGTAGACTGCATCTGGTATGATGTGAGTCATGACAGTTTCCATCGGTGATGAGTTAATCCTTATGGATTTGTGTCTTGGGAGACTCAGCACCTGGTTTTGCTATCACTAGGAGCGACCATGACGGTGGAGCAGACGCTATAGTGGATAGGTGAATATAGGAGCGGCCCCGTGGACTAGCTATCCAGCATGGCCCTGTATATTCATGGCGCCCCTGAGTACGGTTTTACTCTTGTTTTAAAGTCATTTTGGTGTTGCATATATTTTATATATAATTGCTTATGTATTGAGCTTAGAGTCTACGTCCAGTATTTTCTGTATGTTTGGACACCCCATTCGATGGGGCATGTGTAGGTGCAGGATTGAGCACCAGGAGTTTGGAGTAGCCAGTGACTAGTGAAGACAACAGGATTAGCTGTAGGTCTTTACCCTTAGGATTAATTGTAATTCGATTGGGTTGTATTTTTTCTTATTTAACCGGTTGTATTCTGCCGGTCTGCTTATATTTAAGTCTTCCGCAATGATTTATTTTAAATACATGCTTAATTATGCTCTAACTCTGATTAGGTAGTGGATCCGGGTTGGGTCGCTACATTTATTGGTATCAGAGCTGCATGCAAGAGACTTGGGAGATTTGGTTCTTCATTGCCGAGGTTTGCGGCAAAAGTCTTTACTATAAGGAATGCAACAGTGATGAGAACACCAGTAGTAGCATATCGATAGATAGGTTGACTGCTGTGAACGGTTCATCATTCGATGCATTGGGATGCTGATCGAAGAACATATGGATTCCAGCCGGGGAAGACTAGAAAAGAAGAACTAGTATATCGCGTCAGATACCTCTGAGGACTTTTTGGAACAAATTGTGTGTAATAACCCATGTGGTTCCAGTCCAAAGAGATTCTCCACTCGTAGTTGGAGATATTTTCATAAAGACCTCCACTAGGGAATGCCTCAAGTGGCTAAGGTATGACTGGTTTCGAAGGTAAGGTCTTTCAACTCATGCAGAACATGGTTTTGCCGATATGCATGTATCGATGCGTTCGATAGGCACATGGGAAACTTCATGTTCAAAAGCATGATATGAATACAAGAAGAACGCTGACGGTATATCGTGAGCAGAATAGGTCGACTGACACGCACTGACGCAGAGCATGGCTAGTTAGCTATCACGTGCCATTTCTCCGGAGTTCTTTGCAGGAGGACAGGTAGAGAGACTTGGACGGGAGTACGCTTGCATTGATGCGTGTGTCGATTAGAAGCTTCATGCTCAAAAAAACGAAGACTAGTACGATGATCTTAAATACTCTGTTGTTGTAGTTGTAAACAATATTTCAATTGTAATGAATCATCATACTTTGGTTGTATCATTTCAAGTTAATGGTTGTACATTTTCATTGTATTTTGAATATTGTATGTATTACATAGGATTGTAATAAAAAAATTGTACATAACTTGAAGTAATGATACGTGTATTATTTATCCAGCAATTATAAATTATTGCAAGTGATTTTGCTAAGATTGACATTGTTTTAGTTGATTAGTGTTCAACTATTGTAGCTCATGAGTTTTGAGTAAGCCAGCTGTAACTGTTTGACTTGTTGTTAGTCTAGGTGTTTTCCTAGGATTGACCTAGTTAGTCAGCAGGCTAGTGATGAGGTGATTCATCTGGAGGCATGGGAATATTGTTCGGTTTGGGACATGAGTTTTATTCTAGGTTGTTTCCTTATAACAGTAGAATGTTAACCTTTGTAGGTTGAGACTTCGTGATGATGAGTTTTCATCAGGAATGTCAGGTCGAGAGTATGCCAAGAGTTGTGGACTATGACCATGACTAGACGTGATGGGGCGCGACCCTATGCCAGTGCTACTCTGGGAGTCTTTGTACTTCAGAGGTTACCTGGGAGCCTTCATGCTTCAGGATCGGCGGTGAGGAGGGTATTTAGTCTAGAGTTTTGGTAACAGTCATGACGGGGTATGACCTTGGATTAGATGCCTAGTTTGGTATCATGATTTAGATATCGTCTGGCTTTTGTCAGGGATATTGGTTTGGTTTCTGCCATGAGGACCAGTCATTGGGGGGATTTTCTTGACAAGCGTGTACTCTAAGCAGATAGTTTTAGTATATGGGATACTGCTAGATGGATCGATCTACTAGGTAGACGGATATCTACTAGCGATGGCTAGGAATTGTCATCAGGGCTATGATAAGGTTTTCTATGTGATAGGATTTATCCAAGATACTGGATAGAATGTTGTTTCGAGACAACTCGAATAGAATAATTGCTTCATGATGATTGACTTCATTAGTGGATGATTATATCAGATGCTAAGGATTGTACAGAACTATTTAAGGCACGAGGGAAGAGTGGCCTATACCCATGAAGCCTTGGTGGTTGTCCTGGTGGGTTATCGTGGTAAGGTACCTCAATCTTGAATTGTTGCACAATCTTAGTTAGGGATATAATCAGGAGCGTGTCCGGAGATTTTGGGAATCTTTGGGATTCTTTAGGTATAATTTTGGACTTGATTAGCCATGGCGTTCTTTCTAAATGAACGAGGCAATGGATAATGATTCCAGTGATTGCGCTATGTATCGTCTGATGCATTCAGAATTAAGCGTATGATTTTCCGTGAGATGGAAATGATCTAGGTTGATAGATCGCGAGCATTTCTTGGGTTTAGTTTGCCTTAATATTTGATTCCAGTGTACGAGGAAGCTATCAGTAGTATGGCGCGAGATGGTGTCAATAGACTACTAATAGTTGTTGTATGGCTATCGAGTATAGGTGTGTTGAACCAGAGCGATTTGGATATTCCACGTGTCGAAATAGTAGACTTGTGGCAACCGAGTCAAGAGTATTGATCGAGCCACATAGGTTTTAATGATCAGTGGTAATCTGATTTGAGTCTCACTGTTGAGCTAAGTGTGAGACACAGTAGAATTGACGAGTTTGATTAGTCGAGCCCAATCTGTGATGATCAGGGCGTAGAAATTAAGAAATAATTGGGATATTATTTTGTCGCGTAATGCTTAAGGGGATTTGTACTTGGTACGATCTCATAGAAGTCGGCGATTTGGGTAATTTAGAATCTCTAGGGTCGCCGGAGATGAATAATTCAGGATTGCTGTAATCGGGGATGATTGCAATTGGACTTGTATGGTCAAGTTAGGCGATAACTTGACAGTGGAGACAAGCAGGGGAGTTGGTGGTTTCCCAAGATTATGCATTCTTGTTAAGAAGAGACTGATATTGATTCCAACAATTGCTTAGTGATAATAATCTCTTACTCGGGATTGAGTAACGGAAGGGATCAAGATTTCTGCTTTGTGTGAGAATTGTCCACTAACAACGATATCAAGTGTGTCAACAAAACATTTCGACGGAGTGTTCTTGTGTTGAACCGTTACGTTGAATCCGACGAATGTTGAAAATGCTAATGGACATTAACAAGGGAACATCAGTTGTCTGATCGTGATATGTGACATTAGCTAGGATCTAGTTCTCAAGATCTAGCAGGTTGTGTCACTAATTTTTTAGCAAGTGATGCGCGATGTCTCTGAAAGGACTGAGATAGTCTGTGATCGACTTAGTATCCAACAAGGTTTGCCTTTGGTATGGAAGACTTCGCAAGATCGTGACGAATTGAATTCGTTCTTTTCAGTCAGCAAGTCAGATCTGTGGACTGTTTGTCAAGGATATGGCATTTTATCAATGGAAAATGGACGGATGCGTGATATGTAGCTAGTGATGATGGTGTCATCAGAGACTCCGAGGTGAGTTGTACCAGGTGCAATGACTGTAGTGTTTCGAGATGGAATAGGAAGCGTTTCCATATGTATGTGCACTGTGGGATGTCCCAGCCAAGCATATTGGTGGGAGCTTGCCTTAGTCTTGATGTAGCACCAAAAAATCTAATCTACAAAATCGCATGCATTTATTTTAATAAATATTAGGATTATTATTTGTTTAAGTTTAATTGATTTAAATTCATTATTTGAATTACGTATTAATAAAATATTAATCATTTATTTAAAGGAATTTATTTCACAAACTATTAAATTAATTTTTTTAATTGTTTAAGTTTATTCATTTAAATTATTTTATTATACAATTTATTTGTTTTCAAAAGATTTTAAAGGTTTTAAGATTTGCTTATTTAATGATTTTAATTGCTCGAATTATTTATTTAAATTAAATTAAGTTTAGCGGTTAATTATTTTAAATTATTTTAATTGTCTAGTTTATTTATTTAATTGCTCTTAAATGGCCAAGTCGTTTTAAATATTTTATTTCGCTTGTATATCTATTTAAAATGACTTTTAAACATACATTTAGTTTGTTTAAATTATTTTAATCTCTTTGTTTATTACTTAAATACTTTATTTATCATTGTGACATCAAAATATATAAGTATTAAAAATTAGCATTTTCAAACCCGATAAATAGAATTTAAGTATTTAATTCTTGAATTTTCAAACTTTGAGTTTTTGCGGGAATTTGGGCTAACATTTTTTTTACTTGCACCATATAAAATACTACATATTATATATTATGCATTATTTTCTTATACATTTAAAGATATGAGTTTGCCCATCCCAATAAGCAATTACATCCTACCCAATTTCTATTTTTTTTCTCACAGCCCTTACACGGCCCAAATGAAGGATTTTCACACAACCCAAGTCACGACCCATTTCATTTTTCTTTCCCCTTCTTCAAGTCTCAGATGAGGCCCTTTCTTCCCTCACCATTTTCTCTTGCGATCGACATGCTCTGATTTTCCTTCCCATTTCCAGCTCTTGTCCGCCGCCGCAGCTTCATCTTCCCGGTGAGGCTACCACCAGGCGAGCTGAGCAAGGTCTTTTCCTCCATTACTCAGCTCGATTCCAACGGCCGAGCTTCTCCTGAGCCCCATTTCCGATCTTTCACGGTTTAAGGCAAGATTTATGGGTTTCTTTGGCCACCAAGTAGATTTATACGTTGTGTGCTTGTTTTTCTTGCATTTCGATATTTTTTTTGGATTTAAGGAAGCTGCTCGGTTCTTTTCCGATTTCTCGATGGCTCGTTCGAGCACTGATGTTGATGGGATTTGCCGTTCAAAATTTTCATTTCTTAATTGGCGTATTGTACTCTCTTGTGTCCATTTCATGTTATTTATCCCATGTGGTAAATGTGAGTAGAAGTTTCTAATATTCCATTTCATTTGGCACTGTTCGATCTCTCTGTTCCCTTTTGGATCAGCCGTTCGGGATTTTTTGATTCCCTTTGGTGTGTTGCTCATACTTGTGATTGAAATAGGTGGTGTCTTGTAATGGATAGGTGTTGAATTAGAAAATTTTGATTGTTGCTTTCTTCTGCCGTATTCTTAATTTCCTCATGGCGTTTGAACTTGTGTGATTCGAGTGTTGCGTGTTGCTTGGGTGGTGAATCAGGGGCTGCCATGGGTGAGAACGTAGCTCACATGGTAGCACTTGCATGAGTTTGCTAGCAATGGTTGAGGCGAGGGGCTGTTGGTTGGAGGTTGTAGGAGTTAGGATTTCTGGGGGCTGGAGTAGGGCTGTTTCGAGCTGGGACATTCTTAGGACAGGGGCTTCTCTGGCTGGCTAGCGACTTAAGAACAGAGGGCTGGGCTGGGCTGGGTGGTTGGCTAGTGAAGGGGGTCGGTCTCAAGGGTTGTGCGGGCCTAGGAAGTGGTCTAGGTCTTAAGTTAAGGACCGAGATCATGGGTGTTCTAGGGTTAAACTTTGGAGAAGGGAAGTGAGCTTAAGAGCAGATTTTGCCAAAGAATTGGGGGCTGTCCAGTAAGGGCCGAGTAAATCAGTTATATGCTTGTGTTTTGGCTTAAAGCATGAGTTCGAGGAAATGCTTAGGATTTTGGGAAATGTTGTATCAAGCGGGAACTAAGTCGGTTAAGTTTTGGTCGATTTTTAGGCTAATGCAGGTTAAGGTGCTGGGATTTTAAGTGTTAAGTGTCGCTGCCTGAAAGAACTATTGTCAAAGAATTATTGGATAGGAATTGTACCTCGAGGATGACTTCCTAATGGAGTATTGAGTACTTGGGAGCCGTGATTTTTAGTGTAAATCATTTTGACTAAGGTTTGTATAAGTTATAAGTTTTTGCAAGTTTATTACTTGGGATACGTCCTAAGTTCCTAGAAGTAAAGTCTAGATTCTTAGCTATGGTTTGCCACCTAAATCACCATACTTGTCAACCATCTTTCATCAATTATTTGTGAGTCAAGTAATCGAGTAATCATTTTGAAAGAAGTCTTTTTCTCGAGTTCAGTCCAAGTCTTTGAGTCAAGTCAAGAAAAGAAAATATTTTGAATAATGAAAGTTGATTGTGCCAAGACGGGCAATGTCGGTTGGGGATGCCTCAGCTCACTTGCCAAACGACGTGTAGTGTGTGGCCGGGAGACATCCCGGAACCCCTACCAAATTGACGGGTAGTGTGCGGCCGGGAGAAATCTCGGAACCCCTACCAAATCAGTTATAAGGGGCAATGTCGCATTGGGAGAAATATCGACGTCTTGCCGTCATAGTATACTGCAGCCATTGATCGATCAAAAATAGAGGGTTGCAATCAACGATCTAAGTTTACATTTTATCAGTTGTTAATTTTATCAGTTTATCAGTTATTTAGTTTATTAGTTTATCAGTTATTCAGTTTATCAGTTTACAGATCAGTTTACAGTTTAGTATATCAGTTTACAGTTCAGTTTATCAGTTTTACGGTTTAGCTTATTCGTTCTCCGTTTAGTCTTTTCAATCCTCATGATCAATCTTGTTTTGTTTCTTCCAGTTCAGTTTGGTTTCAGTCAGTTAGATTCAGTCATGCATGCCATGTTTTCAAGTACTCCCTTTTGTTAGAGATTCAGTTAGGTAAAAACAATGTATTTTTAGTATAAGCTATTTTTAATTGTGTGCACATGTATATTTATTATTCGTTATTTCACCCCATATTCTTGTTGATTCTTTAGACTCACTACATCTGCTTGGTGCAGGTGAGGATGTTAACTCAGTGACTGAGGGGCATGATCACCAGGGTTGATAGCTTTTGGCGGAGCACACCCACGACCGTCGCTTCCCTTTACTTTTTCAGTTTTGAGTTGTCTGTAATAAGAATTATTTACACTTGTTTATTTTCTAGTTGTGTAGCAGGATGTGGTTCCTTGCTTGTTACTTGACAAGTAAACTGGGTATCCGCTGTTCTCCCCTTGTATTTGGGATTACATTCTCTCAGTTTTTTCTGTTATCGTGTAATGTTTCTTTTTGTTGGGAGTCTTCCTTCTTATTTTGAACTGCTGTGATGGGACAGGTCGGATTTAAGTATTTACAGATAGGTCATGGCGAAATTTTTGAAAATTTTCTATATATAATTATAATAATTAAAATAATATCCCAAAATTTTCTTTTTCTCATTTAATTAATTAAACTAGAGGTTAGGGTCGTTTCAGTTGGTATCAGAGAGACGGTCCTGTTTTGGATTGTGCCTACTGCCGGTTGCTGAAACCTAGGGGATCTCGCCTCAAAGTCTGTGAGTTTTAAGAAATTTTGTATGTTAAGCACATTTGAGTTATTACTTTAAATATTTTGATGTCATCCTTTTATTTAAAAATATTTTCAAAACTAAATGCTTAATTTATTTAAATGTGTAACTCAGTGTTTATTTTGTTTAAAAATTTCTTTTAGTAGTTTAAATTGTACAATTAAAATTTTTGTTTTTATAGAATGCGACTTCAAGTTAACCGGAATTTGTGTACCAATATTCCTTCCCGTTTTAAGCAGTAAGTAGAAGTTACTTGAGTTATTAGGTAGCGCTAATAATTTTTGTTGAGATTCTAGGAGTTTGATGAAAAATTTTAAACTTGCGTATTAGGAGGTATTAATTATGTGTTAGTATTGTAAGTTATTTTCTCATATTGGATTTTAGTCGGATACAACTAAGTGCATGGATTGTTTAGAAATTGATAAGGCGTATGTTATGGTCTGTTAATTTAATGAATCGAAGCCGTGTGGAGACTTGGGATACGTACTTTGCTTAATATTATGAATAGCCTAAGTTTTACTTTTGTTTAGGGGACAAATTGGATTTTGGATCATAGGGAATTGGTTACAAATGATCCTTTCAATTATATGAACTATTATTCTGATCATTAATTCATTTTCTTCTTTTGTGCTTGTATCCATTGCAACATATGCTTTCGAATATCCGAAGTCTCTTTGCACTTCCTTTATGCATTTATAGAATCGTATGACATCAATCAACGTTGTATTCTGCTATTTTAACCTCGTTTAAACTTCTTAATAAATCTTGTCTATATTTCACACTTATTGAAATTTTCTTCGGTTCTAAAGCCACATGATGGTGTGAGTAAGATTCACCTTGTATTTCTTATTGGCGATCTAGTGATGTTGTGGTTGGCATTTGAATATGTCTTAGGACCGTTTTTTTCCCTGATTATTGACCTGTGCGGACTTCTCTCGATTGAAGTCACACTGATTGTCATTGATTGTGCTTTGATAGTTTGAGCGTGATATCATTACCCATGGATGAGTGATCACCAGAGTTGTGATCTTGTTGGCTCATATTCATTGTTCTTAGAGCCTCCATTATTATTCACTTATCCCTATAATTTAATTATGAGTGAGTTGTTTTACTTATCTAGAATTTTATTTTTTCAGCTCGTATGTTTGTAATGCTTGCATCATTTCATTTTGTATTAAGCAGCATTACTCGTATGTTTGATTCCTTGAAGATCCATCATGGTGACTTATTTGAGTGGATTATAGTTTCAGTTATCATTTCTATTTCTTGTGTAGAGAATGGACTCGTAACCGCATAGTAAGTGCTTAGACTATTGGAATTTAGTATTAGTACTAAGATAAAATCCTAAGTTATTGATGTGATCCGAGGAATGACGATTACTAAATTCTATCTAGTTCTAGCGAGAAACTGCTAATTAGTGAATTGTTAGAATGAGTTGTTTATTTAGCCATCAGTGAAATGCTAAGGTACTGGAAGAACAATTAGAAAGTAATTACGATCGAATTACAAACTCTTCGAGGTGCCTAATTGTAGGCTAAGTTCTTGAAATATAAATTCAGGTTGTACATATAATAATTTGGAAATTTTTGGATTTTCAGACTTGCTATTAAGTTGAACTAGAGATTTTAGATATGTCTTCAGACAATATGTAAGAATTGTTTGGTACTTAGAGACCACATAATCCAATAAGTGGATAATAGCTCTTTGTATATTTTGACTTGAAGAGTAAATATGGATTACTTAGTCGTTGCGTCTGAGATAGAGTAAGGTGGATAAATATATTTGGAGATTTTAACTAAGAATTTAAATTTCGGTAGAACTATGAATGCCAAAGAGACGAAAGTATGAATTGGTGAATGGATAATAGGGATCTGCTTAGTTGCACATTTGGATTCTTTATATTATCAAATTATATCTTGGAACCAAACAACATTTTATGGTTATATTTTCCTATCAAGGATTAGATTACATTTACTTACAGGAATTGGTCAATTAATCCTAAGTTGAGGAGAGTCATTTGTTCCACTTGGAGGTTGACTGAACTAGAGTCGTTGCTTGAGAAAATTTTTAATCATCCTTAGAAGCGATGTAAGTTATAGTAACTAATAAGGGATTGAGAACAGTCTGGGATCATTAAGCAAATATAAGATAATAATTGGCGTAGGCGTTTAGAATTTCAAATTGGCTATTAAGTTGTTCTTGGAGGTATCATTGTTCAGTAATATTATTGATTTGGGTATAAAGGTAGATTAACTTGTTTTGTCGGTCCGTATGTGAATTTTGAGGAGATTGGTAATTTGTTTTACCATTTGGGCATGATGTAGAGTTGTTAGTGATACATGATGGGTTTCATGTGTCAATGTTGTGAAAGTATGAGTTAGATCCATCTCATGCCCTGAGGTCTAACGAGGTAGAATTGTATAGGCCTTTACCATGCTATTCAGGAAAGCTTAGTGTTTAGTTGCTAAGTATCTTGAGGACTTGTGAATTTCTTAGAGCTCGATTCTATATTGTATGTGTTAAGCTTAATTAGTAAATAGACATTAAGCATAGTCTCGTTGTGAGGAAGCTTTTAATATATGGTCAAGATTGACATAAATTATTTAACGGTTTTAGGGACTTTATTGCTTAAGATTCTGAAGTAGGGTATAAGTTTAGCAAAATGTAAGTTGTGAAACTACTTAAAGATATAAGAATTTGTAGGTTGTAGAACTTATCGGTTGCGTTAGGCTGACGTTTTTAGATTGTAAATTTAGATCGAAGGTAAATTTGAGGAGTGATAAAATTTCGTCGAGGATAAGACCACTTGGGAACAAATAAGAATTCTGAATTTTATATTGCAGTAAGAGTTAGTCAGATCCTTGATAATATAGATATCATTAAGAATCAGAGTGCGCAGCGAAAGCTATATAGCGTCAACTCATGTGGGTGCAAGGTAAGAAAATTAGCGTTGTTTTGGTCTAAGTTATTTGAACCTAGTTACTATGTCTTGAATTTCGTCCTAAGGGGGGAAGGAATTGTTGCAGCAAAAATCTAATCTACTAAATCGCATGCATTTAATTTAATAAATATTAGGATTATTATTTTTTAAGTTTAATTGATTTAAATTCATTATTTGAATTACGTATTAATAAAATATTAATCATTTATTTAAAGGACTTTATTTCACAAACTATTAAATTAATTCTTTTAATTGTTTAAGTTTATTCATTTAAATTATTTTATTATACCATTTATTTTTTTTCAAAAGATTCTAAAGGTTTTAAGATTTGTTTATTTAATGATTTTAATTGCTCGAATTATTTATTTAAATTAAATTAAGTTTAGCAGTTAATTATTTTAAATTATTTTAATTGTCTTATTTATTTAATTGCTCTTAAATGGCCAAGTCATTTTAAATATTTTATTTCGCTCGTATATCTATTTAAAATGACTTTTAAACATACATTTAGTTTGTTTAAATTATTTTAATCGCTCTGTTTATTACTTAAATACTTTATTTATCGTTGTGACATCAAAATATAAAAGTGATAGGATCGAACACGGTGTGTAGAGGGGGGTGAATACACACTTTAAAATATTTCTTGAGCTACAATAGCCCGGTTCTTGAAATATTTAGCACCGATGAATTAAATCGAGTTTGATTTTCAAACCAAGCGGAAGACACTCGAAATAATCATTCGTAGAAACTAATTTAACATTTTGTAAATCATTTTAAAAGGATGCAAGTTGATAGATGAAAACTGTTTAGTTGAAGCATTTTATCAAACATATAAAATGCTTCAACAATGCAATCTAAAATAGTAGCAATGAATAAATGAAAGAAATAAAGAGACTCGGATTTGTTTATGGATGTTCGGAGATTTCAACAACTCCTACGTCACCACTTCTTCCTCCTCGAAAGGATCCACTAGAAGAATTTGATTTATACAAGCCATTTGTACAAACCCAATCCAAGACTAGGGCTTACCATTGCCTATCTTAGAACTCCTAGCCACCACTCGATTGTAGGTCGCAACCTCACAATCCGCATATAGTTTTACGTCTTTATTCCAAGACTACAAACATAATATTTAACGTCTATGTGTAAAGACTCTCACTCAACTAATCTATGAAATACATCTCTCTTTTATATGTGAGTGAGTTGGGTGTGAAGAACATAACTTTTCACGCTCAAGAATTTTGATGGGTTCTTCACACCTTGGGCTTTGCTCTCAACTAACTGATTTCTTCAAGTAGGCTGCCCATAATTTTGATCTCCTTCAATAGCTTATGTTTGAACTCCAAGATGTTGTATTTATAGGCTCCAAGAGTGATATAGCCGTTAGACACAAAAATAGAGCCGTTAAAATACTTTTGTACTGTTTATGTACCTTTTCTGGAGCTAAACTGAATTTTACTAAACTGATCTTGGTAAACTGAATTTGGTGCGAAACTGGTACTGTAGCAGTTTCGGCACTGTAGCAGTTGAGCGATCTTCAGTTTGGGTAGGTAAACTACTCTTGGTCAAATTCAGTTTAGGTAGTAATTTAGCAACTTCCGATACATGTGATCAGTCTAGCTCTGTATCTCTTGATTCGTTGCTGTCTGGGCAAAGTGATCAATACGAAAATTGTATCCCTTGATCTTAGATTTCCAACGCCACCAGAATCAATCAATTCGAAGTTCATATGCAAAAGTTATAGTTGAAATACCAGAGCTGCTCAAAATCAGTTTAGCATAGAATCGATTGAGTGCATGCGAGTAGTTTAGTGCTATATCTCTTGATCCGTTAATTTCTGGGCAACGTGATAACATAAAAGTTGTAGCCCTTGTTCTTAGATTTCCATGGAATCAAGAATCACTCAATTCGGAGTTCATATGCGAAAGCTATGATTAATAAACCAGACTATTGCAGAAATTCTGCTCTGCAGAATTTCACTTCCGCACAAGTAACTTCAACTCCGTTTAGAATCTACTTAGGATCCAATTCAGTCTTCAACTTGTGAATATGATTTGTAGATCATTCTCTTATCTTTCCAACTCATGGTGAATCATTCCATTCGAATAATTGAGCTGCAATATATATTGGCCAAATTACCAGAACTGCTTGAGGTAAACTGATGGTGTGTTTGCTGCTAAACCGATCCGATTCCGTTTGGTATTGCGACGTCAGTTTGACCAAGATAACATCCGTTTTTGCTCAACTGACGTGAGATACAATATGTTCCAAATTGAGTTTTCTTAGTAGTTTATTTGGCGGCTAATCATTTGGATTATTGAGATGTAAGATATCATTGAAAAACTGAAACTCGCCAGAAATTCAGTTTAGCTAATTTCGAGTTTTGTCTTCCATCTTGAGTTGACAACTTCACACTAGAGTAAATATGTTAGAAACACAACAACAAGTTTTGTTATCATCAAAATCAAGATTTCTTGTGTTCCAAAAACCCAAAAATCTCCCCCTTTTTTATGATCACAAAACTTGGATAAAAATATGAACATTTAAATTTAAGTAATGCAAAAATCATATTTTTATCTAACATATTTCTCCCCCTTTTTGTGTGAATCAAAAAGATTAAAAAAAAACTCTCCCCCTTAAAATTATAATTAGCTCTCCCCCTATATTTTATAAAGGTAGAGGGGTGAATAACTCATGAAAACAACTTCAATTAAATATGTATGCAAAAAATAAATTTTCATCCTCACTTGATTATTTTGGTAAAAGAGATCGCATTTCGGGACAACAATGCCGAAACAAAAAAAAAACCAGGGAAGTGTTTGAAAAGATCAAGAGATAATTAAAAGTTGACTTGACCAAATCATCTTTCATATTTCTCTACTTTTGCCACCATATATAGTCAACAAGTATAAGTAGATCTAGAAGTTGTAAAATATCATTGTGATCCCAAAACAAGTAAGCTTATGATGTGTCCCTTCAATTATAAAAAGATTTAAGCATGTAGAGGGTCTTCACATAGAAAAATAATGATCTCACAATGATATTATTTCTCCTTTTTTTCACAAACACAAGTGATTACTTATGCAAGTAGAGAAAGTACATTGGAACTCAAATCATTTTTCGAATAAACGGATTTGATATTTGAAATTATAAAGCGCAAGTATATGAAAGATACAATTGCAAGTCAAAAATCATTACTCTCCCTATCTTTATAATATGATCATAAAAGAATTTTAAAGAGCAAACAAAAAGTGTTGTAGCATATGACATTTCATAAATTTTAAATTTTCAAAAATATGAAATGCACAAATAGTTTCAACACAAATAAAACAAGTTGAGCAACTAGCAAACTCCATCAAAAATTGACAAATATAACTCGAACCGCCAAGCAACACAAAGTCAAGATTGACATACCAGCTGAAATATTAATAAATCATTTAAGCGTCCCTTTTATATATTTAAGCATAACTATTGATGTAAGGGAATTGACTAGACATGCTTGATATCAACAATATGCTAGCACAAATAGAACATCATATTGGCAGTCAACTCAATTGCTCTTCTCAAAGCTAATTTAAAAAATGAATGTACCGAGTTTTCTTGACAATGTATGGCTGTGATTCAAGGTAATAAGTCTCTTAAATTGATGAGTGCAACATTCTTGAGCTTCTGGACAAAAACACCAACTCATGTCCTATGCTCTGTTTTCTGCGGCAGCACACCGGTTTGAATTTAAAGAATAAACTGCTTTTCCTCATGCATAACCAGGCTGCAAATTTTATACCGCTGCGATCCTATACGAGTCTAGTTTGCAATGCAAAAAGAGGTTTTTCGTTTAGAGACTTGAGCAGAGAGTTATGCCATTTTTCCCAAAGTCGCTACAAGCTGCAAGAAAACTCAACTATGCATATATATGTTAGAAAATCATGAAAAACGATTTTTAAAGATCAAAATCAGTTTCAAATGCTATTTCAAGAACAACCCGCTTTGATACCAATTGATAGGATCGAACACGGTGTGTAGAGGGGGGTGAATACACACTTTAAAACATTTCTTGAGCTAAAATAGCTCGGTTCTTGAAATATTTAGCACCGATGAATTAAATCAAGTTTGGTTTTTAAACCAAGCGGAAGACACTCGAAATAATCCTTCGTAGAAACTAATTTATCATTTTTTAAATCATTTTAAAAGGATGCAAGTTGATAGATGAAAACAGTTTAGTTGAAGCATTTTATCAAACACATAAAATGCTTCAACAATGCAATCTAAAACAGTAGCAATGAATAAATGCAAGAAATAAAGAGACTCGGATTTGTTTATGGATGTTCGGAGATTTCAACAACTTCTACGTCACCCATTCTTCCTCCTCGAAAGGATCAACTAGAAGACTTTGATTTATACAAGCCATTTGTACAAACCCAATCCAAGACTAGGACTTACCATTGCCTATCTTAGAACTCCTAGCCACCACTCGATTGTAGGCCGCAACCTCACAATCCGCATATAGTTTTACGTCTTTATGCCAAGACTACAAACACAATATTTAACGTCTTTGTGTAAAGATTCTCACTCAACTAATCTATGAAATACATCTCTCTTTTATATGTGAGTGAGTTTGGTGTGAAGAACTTAACTTTTCACGCTCAAGAATTTTGATGGGTTCTTCACACCTTGGGCTTTGCTCTCAACTAGCTGATTTCTTCAAGTAGGTTGCCCATACTTTTGATCTCCTTCAATATCTTACGTTTGAACTCCAAGATGTTGTATTTATAGGCTCCAAGAGTGATATAGCCGTTAGACACAAAAATAGAGCCGTTAAAATAATTTTGTACTGTTTCTGTACCTTTTCTGGAGCTAAACTGAATTTTACTAAACTGATCTTGGTAAACTAAATTTGGTGCGAAACTGGTACCACTGTAGCAGTTGAGCGATCTTCAGTTTGGGTAGGTAAACTACTCTTGGTCAAATTCAGTTTAGGTAGTAGTTTAGCAACTTCCGATACATGTGATCAGCCTAGCTCTGTATCTCTTGATTCGTTGATGGCTGGGCAAAGTGATTAATACAAAAGTTGTAGCCCTTGATCTTAGATTTCCAACGCCATTAGAATCAATCAATTCGGAGTTCATATGCAAAATTTATAGTCGAAATACCAGAGCTGCTCAAAATCAGTTTAGCACAAAATCGATTGAGTGCATGCGAATCGTTTAGTGCTATATCTCTTGATCCGTTAATTTCTGGGCAACGTGATAACATAAAAGTTGTAGCCCTTGTTCTTAGATTTCCAAGGAATTAAGAATCACTCAATTCGGATTTCATATGCAAAAGTTATGCTTAATAAACCAGACTGTTGCAGACATTCTGCTCTGCAGAATTTCACTTCCGCACCAGTAAATTCAACTCCATTTAGAATCTACTTAGGATCCGATTCAGTCTTCAACTTGTGAATATGATTTGTAGATCATTCTCTTATCTTTCCAACGCATGGTGAATCGTTCCATTCGAATAATTGAGCTGCAATATATATTGGCCAAATCACCAGAACTGCTTGAGGTAAACTGATGGTGTGTTTGCTGCTAAACCGATCCGATTCGGTTTGGTAATGCGACGTCAGTTTGGCCAAGATAACATCCGTTTTTGCTCAACTGATGTGAGATACAATATGTTCCAAATTGAGTTTTCTTTGTATTTGCTTTGGTTTCTATTTATTTGGATCACTGAGATGTAAGATATCATTGAAAAACTGAAACTCGCCAGAAATTCAGTTTAGCTAATTTCGAGTTTTGGCTTCCATCTTCAGTTGACAACTTCACACTAGAGTAAATATGTTAGAAACACAATAACAAGTTTTGTTATCATCAAAATCAAGATTGCTTGTGTTCCAAAAATCCAACAATAAGTATTAAAGATTAGCATTTTCAAACTCGGTAAATAGAATTTAAGTATTTAATTCTTGAATTTTCAAACATTGAGTTTTTGCGGGAATTTGGGCTAAATTTTTTTTTTTACTCGCACCATATAAAATACTACATAATATATATTATGCTTTATTTTCTTATACATTTAAAGATATGAGTTTACCCAGCCCAATAAGCAATTACATCCTACCCAATTTCTATTTTTTTCTCACAGCCCTTACACTGCCCAAATGAAGGATTTTCACACAACCCAAGTCACGGCCCATTTCATTTTTCTTTCCCCTTCTTCAAGTCTCAGACGAGGCCCTTTCTTCCCTCTCCATTTTCTCTTGCAATCGACATGCTCTGATTTTCCTTCCCATTTCTAGCTCTTGGCCGCCGCAGCAGCTTCATCTTCCCGGCGAGGCTACCTCCAGGCGAGCTGAGCAAGGTTTTTTCCTCCGTTACTCAGCTCGATTTCAGCGACCAAGCTTCCCCCGAGCCCCATTTCTGATCTTTCACGGTTTAAGGCAATATTTATGGGTTTCTTTGTCCACCAAGTAGATTTATACGATGTGTGCTTGTTTTGCTTGCATTTCGATATTTTTTTTGGATTTAAGGAAGCTGCTCGGTTCTTTTCCGATTTCTCGATGGCTCGTTCGAGCACTGATGTTGATGGGATTTGCCGTTCGAAATTTTCATTTCTTAATTGGTTTATTGTACTCGCGTGTGTCCATTTCATGTTATTTATCCCATGTGGTAAATGTGAATAGAAGTTTCTGATATTCCATTTCATTTGGCACTGTTCGATCTCTCTGTTCCCTTTTGGATCAGCCGTTTGGGATTTTTGATTCCCTTTGGTGTGTTGCTCATACTCGTGATTGAAATAGGTGGTGTCTTGTAATGGATAGGTTTTGAATTAGAAAATTTTGATTGTTGCTTTCTTCTACCGTATTCTTGATTTTCTCATGGCGTTTGAACTTGTGTGATTCGAGTGTTGCGTGTTGCTTGGGTGGTGAATCTGGGGCTGCCATGGGTGAGAACGTAGCTCACATGGTAGCACTTAGGGTGTGTGAGTTTGCTAGCAATGGTTGAGGCGAGGGGCTGTTGGTTGGAGGTTGTAGGAGTTAGGCTTTCTGGGGGCTGGAGTAGGGCTGTTTCGAGCTAGGACATTCTTCGGACAGGGGCTTCTCGGGCTGGCTGGCGACTTAAGAATAGAGGACTGGGCTCGGCTGGGTGGTTGCCTAGTGAAGGGGGTCGGTCTCAAGGGTTGTGCAAGGCTAGGAATTGGTCTAGGTCTTAAGTTAAGGACCGGGATCATGGGTGTTCTAGGGTTAAACTTTGGAGAAGGGAAGTGAGCTTAAGAGCATATTTTGCCAAAGAATTGGGGGCTGTCAAGTTATGGCCGAGTAAATCAGTGATATGATTGTGTTTTGGCTTAAAGCATGAGTTCGACGAAATGCTTAGGATGTTGTGAAATGTTGTATCAAGCAGGAACTAAGTCGGTTAAGTTTTGGTCGATTTTTAGGCTAATGGAGGTTAAGGTGTTGGGATTTGAAGTGTTAAGTTTTGCGGCCTGAAAGAATTATTGTCAAAGAATTATTGGATAGGAATTGTACCTCGAGGATGACTTCCTAATGGAGTATTGAGTACTTGGGAGCCATGATTTTTAGTGAAAATCGTTTTGACTAAGGTTTGTATAAGTTATAAGTTTTTACAAGTTGATTACTCGGGATACGTTCTAAGTTCCTAGAAGTAAAGTCTAGATTCTTAGATATGGTTTGCTACCTAAATCACCATCCTTGTCAACAATATTTCATCAATTATTTGTGAGTCAAGTAATCGAGTAATCATTTTGAAAGAAGTCTTTTTCTCGAGTTCAGTCCAAGTCTTTTAGTCAAGTCAAGAAAAGTAAATATTTCGAATAATGAATGTTGATTGTGCCAAGACGGGCAATGTCGGTTGGGGGATGCCTCAGATCACTTGCCAAACGACGGGTAGTGTGCGGCCGGAAGACATCCCAGAACCCCTACCAAATCGACGGGTAGTGTGCGGCCGGGAGAAATCTCGTAACCCCTACCAAATCAGTTATAAGGGGTAATGTCGCATCGGGAGAAATCTCGACGTCTTGTCGGCATAGTATATTGCAGTCATTGATCGATAAAAAACAGAGGGTTACAATCAACGATCTAAGTTTACAGTTTATCAGTTATTCATTTTATCTTTTTATCAGTTATTCAGTTTATCAGTTTATCAGTTATTCAGTTTATCAATTTACAGTTCAGTTTATCAGTTTACAGTTTAGTATATCAGTTTACAGTTCATTCTATCAGATTTACGGTTCAGCTTATTTGTTCTCCGTTTAGTCTTTTCAGTCCTCATGATCAATCTTGTTTTGTTTCTTCCAGTTGAGTTTGGTTTCAGTCAGTTAGATTCAGTCATGCATGCCATGTTTTCAAGTACTCCCTTTTGTTAGAGATTCAGTTAGGTAAAAACAATGTATTTTTAGTATAAACTATTTTTAATTGTGTGCACATGTATATTTATTATTCGTTATTTCACCACATATTCTTGTTGAGTCTTTAGACTCACTACATCTGCTTGGTGCAGGTGAGGATGTTAACTCAGTGACCGACGGGCAGGATCACCAGGGTTGATATCTTTTGGCGGAGCACACCCACGACCGTCGTTTCCCTTTACTTTTTCAGTTTTGAGTTGTCTGTAATAAGAATTATTTACACTTGTTTATTTTCTAGTTGTGTAGCAGGATGTGGTTCCCTGCTTGTTACTTGACAAGTAAACTGGGTATCCGCTGTTCTCCCCTTGTATTTGGGATTACATTCTCTCAGTTGTTTCTGTTATCGTGTTATGTTTCTTTTTGTTGGGAGTCTTCCTTCTTATTTTCAACTGCTGTGATGAGACAGGTCGGATTTAAGTATTTACAGATAGGTCAAAGCGAAATTTTTGAAAATTTTCTATAAATAATTATAATAATTAAAATAATATCCCAAAATTTTCTTTTTCTCATTTAATTAATTAAACTAGAGGTTAGGGTCGTTTCAGTTGGTATCAGAGAGACGGTCCTGTTTTGGGTTTGTGCCTACTGCCGGTTGCTGAAACCTAGGGGATCTCGCCTCAAAGTCTGTACGTTTTAAGAAATTTTGTATGTTAAGCGCATTTGAGTTATTACTTTAAATATTTTGATGTCATCCTTTTATTTAAAAATATTTTCAAAACTAAATGCTTAATTTATTTAAATGTGTAACTCAGTGTTTATTTTGTTTAAAAATTTCTTTTAGTAGTTTAAAGTGTACCATTAAAATTTTTGTTTTTATAGCATGCGACTTCAAGTTAACCGAAATTGGTGTACCAATATTCCTTCCCATTTTAAGCAGTAAGTGGAAGTTACTTGAGTTATTAGGTAGCGTTAATAATTTTTGATGAGATTCTAGGTGTTTGATGAAAAATATTAAACTTGCGTATTAGGAGATATTAATTGTGTGTTAGTATTGTAAGTTATTTTCTCATATTGGATTTTAGTCGGATACAACTAAGTGCATGGATTGTTTAGAAATTGATAAGGCGTATGTTATGGTCCATTAATTTAATGAATCGAAGCCGTGTGAAGACTTGGGATACGTACTTTGCTTAATATTATGAATAGCCTAAGTTTTAATTTTGTTTAGGGGACAAATTGGATTTTGGATCATAGGGAATTGGTTACTAATGATCCTTTCAATTATATGAACTATTATTCTGATCATTAATTTCTTTTCTTCTTTTGTGCTTGTATCCATTGCAACATATGCTTTCGAATATCCGAAATCTCTTTGCACTTCCTTTGTGCATTTATAGAATCATATGACATCAATCAACGTTGTATGATGGTGTGAGTAATATTAAACTTGTCTTTCTTATTGGTGATCTAGTGATGTTGTGGTTGGCATTTGAATATGTCTTAGGACCGTTGTTTTCCCTGATTATTGACCTGTGCGGACTTCTCTCGATTGAAGTCACACTTATTGTCATTGATTGTGCTTTGGTGGTTTGAATGTGATATCATTACCCATGGATGAGTGATCACCAGAGTTGTGATATTGTTGGCTCATATTCATTGTTCTTAGAGCTCCATTATTATTCACTTATCCCTATAATTATTTATGAGTGAGTTGTTTCACTTATCTAGATTTTTATTTTTTCAGCTCGTATGTTTGTAATGCTTGCATCATTTCATTTCATATTAAGCAGCATTACTCGTATGTTTGATTCCTTGAAAATCCATCATGGTGAATTATTTGAGTGGATTATAGTTTCAGTTATCATTTCTATTTCTTGTGTAGAGAATGGACTCATAACCGCATAGTAAGTGCTTAGACTATTGGAATTTAGTATTAGTACTAAGATAAAATCCTAAGTTATTGATGTGATCCAGGGAATGACGAGTACTAAATTCTATCTAGTTCAAGCGAGAAACTGCTAAATAGTGAATTGTTAGAATGAGTTGTTTATTTAGGTGCCTAATTGTAGGCTAAGTTCTTGAAATATAAATTCAGGTTGTACATATAATAATTTGGAAATTTTGGGATTTTTAGACTTGCTGTTAAGTTGAACTAGGGATTTGAGATATGTCTTCAGACAATATGTAAGAATTGTTTGGTACTTAGAGATCATATAATCCAATATGTGGATAATAGCTCATGGTATATTTTGACTTGAAGAGTAAATATGGATTACTTAGTCGTTGCGTCCGAGATAGAGAAAGGTGGATAAATCTATTGGGAGATTTCAACTAAGAATTTAAATTTTGGTAGAACTAAGAATGCCAAAGAGACGAAAGTATGAATTGGTGAATGGATAATAGGGATCTGCTTAGTTGTCCATTTGGATTCTTTATATTATCAAATGATATCTTGGAACCAAAAAACATTTTATGGTTATATTTTCCTATCAAGGATTAGATTAGATTTACTTACAGGAATTGGTCAATTAATCCTAAGTTGAGGAGAGTCATTTGTTCCTCTTGGAGGTTGACTGAACTAGAGTCGTTGCTTGAGAAAATTTTTAATCATCCTTAGAAGCGATGTAAGTTATAGTAACTAATAAGGGATTGAGCATAGTCTGGGATCATTAAGCAAAGATGAGCTAATAATTGGCGTAGACGTTTAGAATTTCAATTTGGCTATTAAGTTGTTCTTGGAGGTATCATTGTTCAGTAATACTATTGATTTGGGTATAAAGGTAGATTAACTTGTTTTGTCGGTTCATATGTGAATTTTGAGGAGATTGGTAATTTGTTTTACCATTTGGGCATGATGCAGAGTTGTTAGTGATACATGATGGGTTTCTTGTGACAATGTTGTGAAAGTATGAGTCAGATCCATCTCATGCCCTGAGGTCTAACGAAGTAGAATTGTATAGGCCTTTACCATCCTATTTATGAAAGCTTATTGCTAAGTATCTTGAGGACTTGTGAATTTCTAAGAGCTCGATTATATATTGTATGTGTTAAGCTTAATTAGTAAATAGACATTAATCATAGTCTTGTTGTGAGGAAGCTTTTAATATATGGTCGAGATCGACATAAATTATTTATCGGTTTTAGGGACTTTATTGCTTGAGATTCTGAAGTAGGGTATAAGTTTAGCAAAATGTAAGTTGTGAAACTACTTAAAGATCTAAGAATTTGTTGGTTGTAGAACTTATCGGTTGCGTTAGGCTGACATTTTTAGATTGTAATTTTAGATCGAAGGTAAATTTGAGGAGTGATAAAATTTCGTCGAGGATAAGACCATTGGGAACAAATAAGAATTCTGAATTTTATATTGCAGTAAGAGTTAGTCAGATCCTTGATAATATAGATATCATTAAGTATTAGAGTGTGCGGCAAAAGCTATATAGCGTCAACTCATATGGGTGCAAGGTAAGAAAATTAGCGTTGTTTTGGTCTAAGTTATTTGAACCTAGTTAGTATGTTTTGAATTTCGAGGACGAAATTCTATTTAAGGGGGGAAGGAATTGTAGCACCAAAAATCTAATCTACTAAATCGCACGCATTTAATTTAACAAATATTACGATTATTATTTTTTAAGTTTAATTGATTTAAATTCATTATTTGAATTACATATTAATAAAATATTAATCATTTATTTAAATGACTTTATTTCACAAACTATTAAATTAATTCTTTTAATTGTTTAACTTTATTCATTTAAATTATTTTATTATACCATTATTTTTTTTTCAAAAGATTTTAAAGGTTTTAAGAATTTCTTATTTAATGATTTTAATTGCTCGACTTATTTATTTAAATTAAATTAAGTTTAGCGGTTAATTATTTTAAATTATTTTAATTGTCTAGTTTATTTATTTAATTGCTCTTAAATGGCCAAGTCGTTTTAAATATTTTATTTCACTCATATATCTATTTAAAATGACTTTTAAACATAAATTTAGTTTGTTTAAATTATTTTAATCGCTCTATTTATTACTTAAATATTTTATTTATCGTTGTGACATCAAAATATATAAGTATTAAAAATTAGCATTTTCAAACCTGGTAAATAGAATTTAAGTATTTAATTCTTGAATTTTCAAACTTTGAGTTTTTGCGGGAATTTGGGCTAACATTTTTTTTACTCGCACCATATAAAATACTACATATTATATATTATGCATTATTTTCTTACACATTTAAAGATATGAGTTTACCCAGCCCAATAAGCAATTACATCCTACCCAATTTCTATTTTTTTCTCACAGACCTTACACGGCCCAAATGAAGGATTTTCACACAACCCAAGTCATGGCCCATTTCATTTTTCTTTTCCCTTCTTCATGTCTCGGACGAGGCCCTTTCTTCCCTCACCATTTTCTCTTGCGATCGACATGCTCTGATTTTCCTTCCAATTTCCAGCTCTTGGCCGCCGCAGCAGCTTCATCTTCCTGGCAAGGCTACCTCCAGGCGAGCTGAACAAGGTCTTTTCCTCCATTACTCATCTCGATTCCAGCGGCCGAGCTTCCCCCAAGCCCCATTTCTAATCTTTCACGATTTAAGGCAAGATTTATGGGTTTCTTTGGCCACCAAGTAGATTTATACGATGTGTGCTTGTTTTTCTTGAATTTCGATATTTTTTTTGGATTTAAGGAAGCTGCACGGTTCTTTTTTGATTTCTCGATGGCTCGTTCGAGCACTGATGTTGATGGTATTTTCCGTTTGAAATTTTCATTTCTTAATTGGCGTATTGTACTCGCTTGTGTCCATTTCATGTTATTTATCCCATGTGGTAAATGTGAGTAGAAGTTTCTGATATTCCATTTCATTTGGTACTGTTCGATCTCTCTGTTCCCTTTTGGATCAGCCGTTCGGGATTTTTGATTCCCTTTGGTGTGTTGCTCATAGTCGTGATTGAAATAGGTGGTGTCTTGTAATGGATAGGTGTTGAATTAGAAAATTTTGATTGTTGCTTTCTTCTTCCGTATTCTTGATTTCCTCATGGCGTTTGAACTTGTGTGATTCGAGTGTTGCGTGTTGCTTGCATGGTGAATCAGGGGCTGCCATGGGTAAGAACGTAGCTCACATGGTAGCACTTAGGGTGCGCGAGTTTGCTAGCAATGGTTGAGGTGAGGGGCTGTTAGTTGGAGGTTGTAGGAGTTAGGCTTTATGAGGGTTGGAGTAGGGCTGTTTCGAGCTGGGACATTCTTAGGATAAGGGCTTCTCTGCCTGGCTAGCGACTTAAGAACAGAGGACTGGGCTCGGCTGGGTGGTTGGCTAGTGAAGGGGGTCGGTCTCAAGGGTTTTTCTGGGCTAGGAAGTGGTCTAGGTCTTAAGTTAAGGACCGGGATCATGGGTGTTCTAGGGTTAAACTTTGGAGAAGTGAAGTGAGCTTAAGAGCAGATTTTGCCAAAGAATTGGGGGCTGTCCAGTTAGGGCCGAGTAAATCAGTGATATGCTTGTGTTTTGGCATAAATCATGAGTTCGAGGAAATGCTTAGGATGTTTGGAAATGTTGTATCAAACGGGAACTAAGTCGGTTAAGTTTTGGTCGAGTTTTAGGCTAATGGAGGTTAAGGTGCTGGTATTGTAAGTGTTAAGTATTGCTGCCTAAAAGCATTATTGTCAAAGAATTATTGGATAGGAATTGTACCTCGAGGATGACTTCCTAATGGAGTATTGAGTACTTTGGAGCCGTGATTTTTAGTGGAAATCGTTTTGACTAAGGTTTGTATAAGTTATAAGTTTTTGAAAGTTGATTACTCGGGATACGTCCTCAGTGCCTAGAAGTAAAGTCTAGATTCTTAGCTATGGTTTGCCACCTAAATCACCATCCTTGTCAAATATCTTTCATCAATTATTTGTGAGTCAAGTAATCGAGTAATCATTTTGAAAGAAGTCTTTTTCTCAAGTTCAGTCCAAGTCTTCGAGTCAAGTCAAGAAAAGAAAATATTTCGAATAATGAAAGTTGATTTGCCAAGATGGGCAATGTCGGTTGGGGGATGTCTCATCTCACTTTCCAAACGACGGGTAGTGTGCGGCCGGGAGACATCCCGAAACCCCTACCAAATCGACGGGTAGTGTGTGGCCAGGAGAAATATCGGAACCCCTACCAAATCAGTTATAAGGGGAAATGTCACGTCGGGAGAAATCTCGGCGTCTTGCCGGCATAGTATACAGTTCCGCTACCCACTTCTACTACGGCTGAGCTTAATAGGAGCGGGCACGTTTTTGGAGGTACTTTATTGTTCTATTCTAATGACTTCGTCATGTGCTTCAAATATATTTTAGTATAAGCTATTTTTAATTGTGTGCGCATGTATATTTATTATTCGTTATTTTACCCTATATTCTTGTTGAGTCTTTAGACTCACTACATCTACTTGGTGCAGGTGAGGATGTTAACTCAGTGACCGAGGGGCAGGATCACCAGGGTTGATAGCTTTTGGCGGAGCACACCCACGACCTTCGCTTCCCTTCACTTTTTCAGTTTTGAGTTGCGTGTAATAAGAATTATTTACACTTGTTTATTTTCTAGTTGTGTAGCAGGATGTGGTTCCCTGCTTGTTACTTGACAAGTAAACTGGGTATCCGTTGTTCTCCCCTTATATTTGGGATTACATTCTCTTAGTTGTTTCTGTTATCGTGTTATGTTTCTTTTTGTTGGGAGTCTTCCTTCTTATTTTGAACAGCTGTGATGAGACAGGTCGGATTTAAGTATTTACAGATAGGTCATGGCCAAATTTTTGAAAATTTTCTATAAATAATTATAATAATATCCCAAATTTTTTTTTTCTCATTTAATTAATTAAACTATAGGTTAGGGTTGTTTCACTTGATGTGTGAACAGTGATTGAGAGTATGTATAATTATCAGGAGGATGTCCATCGATTCGAATTCATGGGAGAATGCTAACCTGGTTCAGCATTAATGGAGATTACAGGAATTTAGACAAGAGTCTGAGTATGTCGAAAACTATTCGACCAGACGCGCAATAACGATTTTAATACATTCTCGATGTTTTACCCTAGATTTTGAGGACGAAATCTTTTAAAGGGTGATAATGTAGTGAATCGTATTCGTAATTAGCGATTAATGAGTATATTAATCGTGTGATCATATTGAAATTAAGTAAAACATGATTAAGGATATTTTAGATTAGTTAAAGGAGTTTGGAAATGGATCCAGAACACTCGAAAATGGTCCAGAGAGTCCCAAGACTCGAGTGGGATCGGAGCCACCGATCCAGGATCGGAGCTTCCGATATTGGTGAGTTCGGAACCACACCGGAAGCAGGACGATCAAAGCTTCCGATCAACGATCGGAGCTTCCGATCTGTTGCCGGTGACAGGTGTGTGGTTGCATGTAAAAGAATTGACGCGTGGCGATCGGAGCTTCCGATCTGCGGCATTCGGAGGATCCGATCATGGAACGGAGGTTCCGATCGTGTCCTATAAAAATAAGGTCTGAGGCTTTTATTTCTTTCCAAATTCCGAATCCTCTCCTTTGCCCGCGTGGCTCTATTTTAGGGCTTTGGGTAGTTTTATTTTAGAGTTGGAGTAGGAAATATACTTTAGTATAGTCAAACAGTGTCTAACATAGTAGCGGAGCAGTGCTCGTGTAGCGAAGCCGTGCTCAAAGCTGTGCAGCTGGAGCAAGGGTGTGCCCCTAGTTGCGGGATAGTTGCCATCAGCGGGATGACGACGGATGCAGGTATTGCTATGGTCTCCTTCAATTATTTAGGAGTATGCAATAGCTTAGTTAAGGATTTTAGAGCTTAATGAATTATGCATGGGTATTTGCATTATAGATCTGATGATAGGCTTGGAACCTAGAGTGGGACTACTAGGACTGCCTGTAGTAAGGTACGGAAGTACAGATTGAGATGGCCAGCATGATATATGATATATGTGTTGCATTAGTATGTGATATATGTTTTACGGCTTTAGCACATGCATGTTTTTACTATAGAGTGCATCTGGTATGATGTGAGTCATGACAGTTTCCATCAGTGATGAGTTACTCCTTATGGATTCGTGTCTAGGGAGATTCATCCCCTGGTTTTGCTATCACTAGGAGCGACCACGACGGTGGAGCAGACGCTATAGTGGATAGGTGAATATAGGAGTGGCCCTGTCGACTAGCTATCCAGCACGGCCCTGTATATTCATGGCACCCCTGAGTACGGTTTTACTCTTGTTTTAAAGTCATTTATGTGCTGCATATATTTTATATATCATTGCTTATGTATTGAGCTTAGAGCTCACGTCCAGTATTTTCTGTATGTTTGGACACCCCATTCGACGGGGCAGGTGTAGGTGTAGGATTGAGCACCAGGAGTTTGGAGTAGCCAGTGACCAGTGAAGACAGCAGGATTACCTGTAGATCTTTACCCTTAGGATTAATTGTAATTCGATTGGGTTGTATTTTGGCTTATTTAACCGGTTGTATTCTGCCGGTCTGCTTATATTTAAGTCTTTCGCAGCGATTTATTTTAAATGCATGCTTAATTATGCCCTAACTCTGATTAGGCAGTAGATTCGGGTTGGATCGCTACAAATTCCTATCCCAAAGCTGGTTAAAATCTGATAACCTGGATAAATCCTACCACCAGGAATCCCAATCGCAACTCTGATGATATCCCAGTCATCCCTAGTAGAAACTCGACTACTTACTAGATCCACTAGTCTAGCAGTATCTCATAGGTCAAAACCTATCTGCTCATAGTACACACTTGTCAAGGAAATCCCTCCAAGACTGGTTCTCCCAACAGAACACTCAAACTAATATCTCTGACAATATCCAGACTATACCTAAACTCACTGATATCAATCTCGATATCCAACCACGGTCATACCCTGTCGTGACTGCTACCAAATCCCTAGACTGAGTAGCCTGCCCACCGCCACCTCCCGAAGCACAAAGGCTCCCGAGTACACCAGCATAGGGTCACGCCCCCTCTCTTCTAGTCATGGTCATAGTCCACAACTCTCGGCATATACTCAACCTGGTTCCATGATGAAAACTTATCATCACAATGTCGCAACATAAGAGGTCCAACATACTACTGTTCTAAAGAAACAACCTAGAACAAGCCCAATATTCTAACCCGAACAATATTCCCATGCCTACTGATGAATCACCTCATTGCTGGCACTAACTTAGGTCATCCTAGGAAATTCCTAGACTAACCACAAGTCACACTATTACAATCGGCCCACTCAAACCCCATGAGTTACCACAGTTGAACACTAATCAACTAACGTCATGCCAAAACTTAGCAGAATCATGCAATCATCCACGAATTGCTAAAATAATAATACATGTATCATTGTTTCAAGTTATGTACAATTTTTTTATTACAATCCCATTTAATCCATACAGTATTCAAAATACAATGAAATGTACATCTAATAACTTGAAATGATACAACAAAAGTCTGATGATTCATTACAACTGTAATACTGTTTACAACAAAATATAGTATTTGAAACATGTCTGTATTGTAATGCACTTCTTGATCTTGAGGTATCGACTCTATTTTTCGAGCAGCGATATAACAATGCTAGTAGAGTATATTTCCTCAATCTCTCCATATCTCTTAAAGATCTACACGAATACATCCGAAATGATCTGTTAAAAGCAAGATCTTAATGACAATCTCTCCAACTACGAGTGGAGAATCTTCAGAGTAATGTTATCATGGTACGGACTGTACAGATGCAAACATCAAGTGAGTCCCCACCAATCCTCTGCCACTGCCTTTGGCATCCGTTACTTGATCCAAAGCTAGGATTCACATGAGTAGGAGTCGCGAAAACTCGAACACGATCCATCGCTCCTGTCCACACTTGCTGGAATCCCGCAAGCTAAATCTTTAAAATTCCTGCCAATGATGATAGTCTTCGATCCAAAAGTCTCATTGCTATTTTCCCAATTCTCTTTGCATGCCGCTCTGATACCAATAAATGTAGCGACTCAACCCGGATCCACTACCTAATAAAAGTTAGAGTATAATTAAGCATGCATTTAAAATAAATCGTTGCGGAAGATTTAAATAAAAGCAGACCGGCAGAATACAATCGGTTAAATAACCAAAAATACAACCCAATCGATAATTAATCCTAAGGGAAATTAAAGCCTACAGCTAATTCTGATGTATTCACTGGTCACTGGCTACTCCAAGCTCCTGGTTCTCAATCCTGCACCTTCACCTGCCCCGTCGAGTCGGGTGTCTAGTGTAAGGCCCTGGATTAATTAATATTAATCCGACTTTATTTAATTTTAATCCACGTATATTTAATTTGGGAATATTTAGAGTTTTGATTTAAATTCTAATATTCTTAAATTATTTAGGATTGAAATTGAAGTAGAATAAGGGCCGAGGACCAAATTTCTATTATTGAAGATTTGAGGGACTAAAGTGCAAATAGAATTAAAGTTATCAGATTTTGAATTGATTATCAGCATGTATACGTGTATCTTTCTTATCAAATTCAGAATTCAAGAACAGAGAGCCGAGTTCCTTCATCGTTTTTCTTTGAAAGTTTGATTTTCGATTTGTCGTAACTTTTGAACCGGTTATCCGATTTCGATTCCGTAAATTGTTCTGAAATCCTTACAACAAGGGCTTCGATATCGTGTAAGTTTATGTTATGTTATTTGGATTTCGAAATCAGTATGGAGCAGATATCAGATTTTGAGTTCTTGATTATGTTTATCAACGTTTATGCGATTCTATATCGAAACCGGATTGAGAAGTATGTATTACATGTATCCAATCTTGATTTCAGCATGTTAATCAATTTTTATAGCTATTGAGATGAGGATTTGAATGATTTATCAGCTGGTTATTGACTTGAATATATGTATGATTGGGTTTTGAAGTTAGAAATGGTTTCGGGATTACGTCGGTTACCGATTTTCAATCGCTACGCCGTTTAATCGAGTTTTTGGACTGTTTTGATATTCGATAGCTAAGCTGAAACACTTATGTTGATGATGTGAATATTATAGAATTTTATTCTTCAGTTTCAGTTGAGTTTGGAAGGCCAACGACTCGAGACAACGACTTTGAACCGAAGAAAGTGGATTGAGGTTTGAAATGTGATTGATTGACGATCTTATGATGTTTTCGACTTGTTTTTGATACAATAGATTGAAATGAAGTTTGATATATGTGTTATGATTGTATCTTTCAGATTTGAAGAGTTCAGAATCGAGATAAACGAAGGTATAATGACGACATCGCAAAGTAGGGACTTTGAAACTCAAGAACGACTAACCTTGAGTTGTCCCGCAAAAACCACATACTTGTTTATGTTTTTGATTTGATTGTGATGTTTTCGATCCATCTCAGGTAGTGGATCTTTATATTCGAGTTGATATGATGCTATATTGAATCGATTCTATGCCAAGGTTGCGGTTAACCTTATTTGCGAGTCGGTTATGAACTCGTTAGATGGATATCCATGTCAAGATCAGTTATGAATCTTGATGGCTTTGAAGTTATGTGAATCAATTCGTATGTAAAGCGTTTACGTACTCTATTTTTTGAGTCGAGTTTAAATAGAGTCAAGATGATTTATTTAACGCTTTCTATATGTTGGTTATACTGAGAATCGTTTCTCACCGGAGTTTATCCGGCTGTTGTCTTGTTTTGTATGTGTGCATGACAAAAGAAGAGGCAGGAGCTAGTCATCGACGTCATTGACAGCTGGGAGAGAGTCTAGCACGTGAGGACTCGGGTTGTAGATGTACTTAGAAGTATGGCAAGCATGATATAACACTTAACATGATATGTTGGAAGAACTTTGAAATAAGTTGTGTAATCTTATGTTTTGAGTAGTTTGTGATCTAGTTGAAGTTGTAAAAGCTAGGTTATTATGCCCAAGACTTGATTTATGAGTATATGTATGTTTATAGAAGTTATATCATGTTAGTATCTTTGATTGATGTTTAATTGTGCCAAGATGCAAGCCTTGACAGCAAAAACTCTTCTGCATAATTTATGGAATTTGGAGGCCGCTCGATCCGCAGAAGTTGACGGATCGAGCGACCCCTGTAATTTGCGGACAGAGGATTTGTGTTTTTGGCTCGCTCGATCCGCCGAAGTTGACGGATCGAGCGAGGCCAAATTATACTTCCATCCGAGAGCTTAGCAATTGTGCTCGCTCGATCGGGTGTTTTTCCTCGATCGAGCGAGACACTGAATTTTTTTTAAAAAAAATTTTTTTTTTACTTGGCTCTTGGTTTATTTAAATAATGTTTAATGAATGTTAATTTTTCATTAATTGCCCTAAGATGAGATTAGCAACTTGAGGTCCCCACAACAGGTGGTATCAGAGCATAAGTTTATTGGACTGAAATTAGATGAGCGGGGTAGATCGAGTCTTCTATTCTGATTTATTTATTGCTTTCATAATTGTATGGTATATGATTGATTGATTACAGATATTAAATTGTCACATGATGCTGTGATAATTTGCGAAGAATATGCTATACAATGGTTTGAATTACATGCTATCTGGTTATATGATTGAAGTATTAGCATGTATTATAAGGATGAATAGAAACTCGATCTTTTATGAAGGCAATGTGGACTGCAATAGACTTGTTGTAATTGAGATTGAACTGTACACTAATCTGTTTGATTATCAGATATGCCTCCCCGACCAGCACAGAGAGTTAGACAGACGTTGGATACGAATCAGCCTGAACAGACAAATGCTGCACAGGTCCCAGTGACAGTGTCTGAACATGGACAGGGTAGTACGTCTACTGATGAGTTTAGTGATGCTAATCTGATGGAGAAACTTCTGAGACGATTTCAGTCATTCAAACCATCGAAGTTGCAAGGAACAGAGAATGCTGTAGAATGTGAGAACTGGCTGGAAGATATTGAGCAGTTATACGAGTCTATTGACTATTCAGATGATCGTTGTGTGAGAGTGATTATTCATCAACTGCATGGCCTTGCCAAGAGTTGGTGGATAGCGACAAAGAAAGCATTTGAAAACCAAGGTACTGTTATTACTTGGTCTGTATTTCGAACTACTTTCTATCAGCGTTTCTTTCCTATGTCTTATCATAAGGACAAAGGAGCAGAGTTTGCGAGTTTGCAACAGGGACAGTTAAATATCGAAGAATATGTTGCCAAATTCACCAGCTTGTTGAAGTTTGCTCCACATATTGCTGTTAGTGATGAAGCTCAAGCCGATCAATTTATCAATGGCTTGAATCCTGATGTGTTTACACTTGTGAATTCAGGAAGACCGAATACCTTTGCGGATGCTCTGAATCGAGCAAAGGGTGCAGAAGCAGGGATACTGAAACAACGAGGAGCACAGTTTGTGCCACAGCCAGTGAGACAGTCCCAAGAGCAGCCACAGATTCCACCGCCACCTCGATTTGAAGCTGGAGGTAGATGTAGTGGAAAGAAGAACTTCTTCAAGGGCAAGAGTAAACAATTCAAGAGATCTGGTCGTAGTAACTCTTCGAGTTCAGGTAGTTCCCGACAGTCTAGGGCTGGACAGAAGTCTGATGTGTATTGCACCAAGTGTGGTGGACGCCATACTAATGAACAATGCTGAGGTGTATTTGGAAGCTGCCACATTTGCAACAAGATGGGACATTTTGCACGAGTGTGTCCACAACGAGGTTCTGAAGGTGCACAGGATGCGGGATCATCGAGACCGGTAGGTCAATCTACATCTTCTGTTCACTCTTTTCAACCACAGCCTGCAGCACCGAGTAGAGGAGGAGGTCAGATGGTGAATCAACCTCCGAGGCAACAAGCAAGAGTGTTTGCATTGACAGAAGAGCAAGCACAAGCAGCACCGGATGATGTGATTGCAGGTAACTATTTTCTTTCTGGTTATCCTGCCTATGTATTATTCGATACTGGTGTGTCGCATACTTTCATATCTGAACAATTTGTTACGTTGTATTCATTGCCTGTTGATTCATTAGTTACTGTAGCGTCTATATCTTCACCGTTGGGAAAAGGTATAGTATCAGTGAAGTCTGTTAGAAATTGTGTACTATAGTACGAAGGTAATGAAGTTGAGCTTGACTGTATCGTTCTTGGTTTATCTGATTTTGATTGTATAATCGGTATCGATATGCTAACCAAGTACAGAGCAACAGTTGACTATTTTCAGAATATTGTGAAGTTCAAACCTGATATGACTGATGAATGGAAGTTCTATGGTAAGGGATCACGAGCCAAAATTCCTTTGATATCTGTTCTTTCTATGACTGACTTGTTACAGAAAGGGGCAGAGGGATTCTTGATCTATGAAGTTGATATACTGAAGTCTAGTCTGAAATTGACTGATATACCGGTGGTGAGTGAGTTTGCAGATGTATTCCCTGATGAGATTCCAGGATTGCCACCGTACAGAGAAGTAGATTTCGGTATTGAATTGATGCCAGGTACACAGCCGATATCGAAAGCACCTTACCGTATGGCACCGATTGAACTGAAAGAATTAAAAGATCAACTCGAAGATTTGTTGGCCAAGGGATATATCAGACCGAGTGTTTCCCCTTGGGGTGCTCCAGTATTATTTGTTAGAAAGAAGGACGGATCGATGAGATTGTGTATTGACTACCGGCAATTGAACAAAGCAACGGTAAAGAATCGCTATCCTTTACCTCGTATCGATGATTTGTTTGATCAATTGCACGGTTCGTCGGTATATTCAAAGATTGATCTAATCCGGATATCATCAACTGAGGGTTAGAGACGAAGACATTCCTAAGACTGCGTTTAGAACCAGGTATGGCCATTATGAATTCATAGTCATGCCTTTTGGTCTAACGAATGCACCGACAGTTTTTATGGGATTGATGAATAGAGTATTTCAAAGATATTTAGATGATTTTGTGATTATCTTTATCGATGATATTTTGATATACTCTAAGAATCTGTGTGAACATGCTGATCATCTCCGAACTGTATTGAGAATATTAAGAGAAGAGAAATTGTATGCCAAGTTATCCAAATGTGAGTTTTGGTTGCAGCGAGTTGTTTTTCTTGGTCATGTAATTTCAGGAGATGGCATTTCAGTTGATCCGAGTAAGGTTGAATCTGTGATTAGTTGGCAGAGACCGACATCTGTGCCAGAAATTCGAAGTTTTATGGGCTTGGCAGGTTATTACCGTCGATTCATTCGAGATTTTTCCTCGATAGCGAAGCCTATTACACAGCTTACACAGAAGAATGCACCATTTCTTTGGTCCGAGGCTTGTGAAAGAAGTTTTATTGAACTCAAGAAGAGATTAACTATAGCGCCGATTTTAATAATCCCTACAGGTACTGGTGATTTTATTGTTTATTGTGATGCTTCTCACCAGGGTTTGGGATGTATTTTAATGCAGAAAGGACATGTTGTCGCTTATGCTTCTCAACAACTTAAACCACATGAAGTCAGGTATCCGATTCATGATCTTGAATTGGCTGCAATCGTCTTTGCATTAAAGATTTGGAGACATTACTTATATGGCGAGAAGTTTGAAATCTTTTCTGATCACAAAAGTTTGAAGTATCTGTTCTCACAATCTGAATTGAATATGAGACAACGACGATGGCTTGATTTATTGAAGGATTTTGATTGTGAAATCAAATACTATCCGGGAAAATCTAATGCAGCAGCAGATGCCCTAAGTAGAAAGGTATGTGCTTTATCCTTGTCTACGATAGGTGTATCTAATTTGATTGAAGATTTTTGTATTTCGGGGTATGTATTTGAGACAGATAGAAGGCCGATGAGAGTGTATGCAATCAGTGCTGAGCCAGAGTTATTGATTCGTATCAAAGAAGCACAAAATGCCGATCAGAATGTGCAGAAATCGATTGAAATGATTCGATCAGGACATCAGTCTGAGTACAAGGTTAGTGATGATGATATCTTGTATGTGAATGACCGAATAGTTGTTCCCAATATTGCAGACTTGAGACAGAATATTATGAAAGAAGCCCATTGTAGTCGCTATAGTGTTCACCCTGGAGGCAGAAAGATGTACAACGACTTGAAGAGTCAGTACTGGTGGAAACAAATTAAGTCTGATGTGACTGAATTTGTATCTAAATGTTTGAATTGCCAACAGGTGAAAGCTGAAAAAAAGAAACCAGGTGGCTTATTATAGAGTTTATTGATTCCTGAATGGAAATGGGATCACATTTACATGGACTTTGTAACGAAGTTACCACGATCATCTCGAGGATGCGATGCTGTTTGGGTGATCATCGACAGATTGACGAAATCTGCGTGCTTTATTCCTTACCGAATGACTTATCGTCATGATCAAATGGCGGATCTCTATATTCGAGAAGTGGTAAGATTACACGGTGTGCCAAAGTCGATTGTATCTGACCGAGATCCGAGGTTTACTTCGAACTTTTGGCATAGCTTACAGGAAGCTCTAGGTACGCGTTTACATTTGAGTACCGCTTATCATCCTCAAACTGACGGTCAATCTGAACGAACTATTCAGACGCTTGAGGATATGCTTAGAGCTATAGTACTTGATTTTGGTGTTACATGGCAAAATTCTATACCACTTGTGGAATTTTCTTATAACAACAGTTATCAGACGAGTATAGAGATGGCACCATTCGAAGCCTTATATGGGAAGAAATGTCGATCGCCTTTGTATTGGGATGATGTTTCTGAAGTACCTGAGTTAGGGCCAGATATGATCAGACAGATGACTGAGAAAGTGAAATTGATACAGCAGAGAATGAGAACAGCGCAGCATAGACAGACGAGATATGCAAATGTACGACGACGGCCGTTATCATTTGATCAGGGAGATAGAGTGTTTCTGAAGATTTCACCGTTCAGGGGCACAGTTTGATTTGGCAAACGAGGAAAATTATCTCCAAGGTATATTGGGCCGTATGAGATTCTCGAGAAGATAGGCAATCTTGCTTATCGACTCGCTCTTCCTATGTCTTTATCTGGAATACATGATGTCTTTCATGTATCGATGTTGAGGAAGTATATATCTGATGCGTCTCATGTGATTCGATCTGAGGAAGCTGAGTTGGATGATACTCTTTGCTATTTCGAAAGACCTATTCAGATTCTTGATAGGAAGACGAAGCAACTTCGAACGAAGACCATTCCATTGGTGAAGATTCAATGGAATCGACATGGAGTTGAAGAGGCGACGTGGGAAGTCGAAGAAGATATGAAGCAACGTTTTCCTTATCTATTTCACTGATGTGAGTTCTTATTTAGTTTTCAGTATTCTTTATTCTTATGAGCATGCGGACTGCATATCGATACTGTTTATGAATTCGAGGACGAACTCATGTCTTTGTGGGGGAGAAATGTAAGGCCCGGGATTAATTAATATTAATCCGAATTTATTTAATTTTAATCCACGTATATTTAATTTGGGAATATTTAGAGTTTTGATTTAAATCCTAATATTCTTAAATTATTTAGGATTGAAATTGAAGTAGAATAAGGGCCGAGGACCAAATTGCTATTATTGAAGATTTGAGGGACTAAAGTGAAAATAGAATTAAAGTTATCAGATTTTGAATTGATTATCAGCATGTATACGTGTATCTTTCTTATCAAATTCAGAATTCAAGAACAGAGAGCCGAGTTCCTTCATCGTTTTTCTTTGAAAGTTCGATTTTTGATTTGTCGTAACTTTTGAACCGGTTATCCGATTTCGATTCCGTAAATTGTTCTGAAATCCTTACGATGAGGGCTTCGATCTCTTGTAAGTTTTATGTTATGTTATTTGGATTTCGAAATCAGTATGGAGCAAATATCAGATTTTGAGTTCTTGATTATGTTTATCAACGTTTATGCGATTCTATATCAAAACCGGATTGAGAAGTTTGTATTACATGTAACCAATCTTGATTCCAGCATGTTAATAGATTTTTATAGCTATTGAGATGAGGATTTGAATGATTTATCAGCTGGTTATTGACTTGAATATACGTATGATTGGGTTTTGAAGTTAGAAATGGTTTCAGGATTACGTCGGTTACCAATTTTCAATCGCTACGCCGTTTAATCGAGTTTTTGGACTGTTTTGATATTCGATAGCTAAGCTGAAACACTTATCTTGATGATGTGAATATTATAAAATTTTATTCTTCAGTTTCAGTTGAGTTTGGAAGGCCAACGACTCGAGACAACGACTTTGAACCGAAAAAGTGGATTGAGGTTTGAAATGCGATGATTGACGATCTTATGATGTTTTCGACTTGTTTTTGATACAATAGATTGAAATGAAGTTTGATATATGTGTTATGATTGTATCTTTCAGATTTGAAGAGTTCAGAATCGAGAAAAACGAAGGTATAATGACGACATCGCGAAGTAGGGACTTTGAAACTCAAGAACGACTAACCTTGGCCCGCAAAAACCACATACTTGTTTATGTTTTTGATTTGATTGTGATGTTGTCGATCCATCTCAGGTAGTGGATCTTTATATTCGAGTTGATATGATGCTATATTGAATCGATTCTATGCCAAGGTTGCGGTTAACCTTATTTGCGAGTCGGTTACGAACTCGTTAGATGGATATCCATGTCAAGATCAGTTATGAATCTTGATGGCTTTGAAGTTATGTGAATCAATTTGTATGTAAAGCGTTTACATACTCTATTTGTTGAGTCGAGTTTAAATAGAGTCAAGATGATTTATTTAACGCTTTCTATATGTTGGTTATACTGAGAATCGTTTCTCACCGGAGTTTATCCGGCTGTTGTCTTGTTTTGTATGTGTGCATGACAACAGAAGGGGCAGGAGCTAGTCATCGACGTCATTGACAGCTGGGAGAGAGTCTAGCACGTGAGGACTCGGGTTGTAGATGTACTTAGAAGTATGGCAAGCATGATAGAACACTTAACATGATATGTTGGAAGAACTTTGAAATAAGTTGTGTAATCTTATGTTTTGAGTAGTTTGTGATCTAGTTGAAGTTGTAAAAGCTAGTTTATTATGCTCAAGACTTGATTTATGAGTATATGTATGTTTATAGAAGTTATATCATGTTAGTAGCTTTGATTGATGTTGAATTGTGCCAAGATGCAAGCCTTGACAGCAAAAACTCTTCTGCAAAATTTTTGGAATTTGGAGGCCGCTCGATCCGCAGAAGTTGACGGATCGAGCGACCCTGTAATTTGCGGACAGAGAATTTGAGTTTTTGGCTCGCTCGATCCGCAGAAGTTGACGGATCGAGCGAGGCCAAATTATACTTCCATCCGAGAGCTGAGCAATTGTGCTCGCTCAATCGGGTGTTTTTCCCCGATCGAGCGAGACACTGAATTTTAAAAAAAAATAATAATTTTACTTGGCTCTTGGTTTTTTAAATGATGTTTAATGAATATTAATTGTTCATTAATTACCCTAAGATGAGATTAGAAACCCGAGGTCCCCACATCTAGATACACAAAAAAGACTGGACGTGAGCTCTAAGCTCAATACAAAAGTACGGGTAAAACATACAAATATGATGCATGCAAATGACAGGGTATCCATATCTTGGATAAATGTATACAAATTCTCAGTAATGGCGCCTAGGACATGAGTGGTAAAACCCGGGAATCAAACCCTGCGTACACTTCTCATTCCTACCGGACGTAGACCGTTTCTTACCGAAGCCAGTGCCGGCTAACCCGTCGGTTGCGGGGCACTCGACATCGACCGCCAGAACACAGCTGAGCGGCCCTACACGACTCATCTCAAAAGATTTACAGAAACAATATGATTTGCACATGCTGCAGAATAATATGGCGCACAATGCAACATATAAGCATGCAAACCCGATGGCTATCTCAGTTAATACTTACGTACCTTACTACAGGCAGTTTCTAGCAGTCCCACTCTAGGTTCCAAGCCTATCATCAGCTCTACAATGCAAATACTCATGCATCATTCATTATGCTCTAAAAACCTTAACTAAGCTATTGCATACTCCCAAATAATTGAAGGAGACCATAGCTATACCTGCGTCCGTTGTCAGCCTGTTGATGGCGATTGCCTCAAAACTAGGCCACAGCTCCGCTACGACGCCTGGATCGCTATGCCACTTTTGGAATCCCAAAAGGACGCCTATAATTCCCTAGATCTAAGCTATAAGGCTAAGGAATTGAGAAAGAAAAGAGGGAAGGCGCGTTTGAAAATTAAATCCCGGCCCCCTATTTATAGGTAAAGTTCGGAGCCTCCGAACCCCACTTCGGAGCCTTCGTTCCGGTTCGGATCCTCCGTTCCCGACTTCGGAGCCTCCGATCTGATTCGGATCTTCCGTTACTGACTACGGATCCTCCGAAGTCCCATCAGTGACATCACCAATGATGTATTATTCTCGGACAGCTGGCCATGCAAGTTCGGAGCCTCCGATCTCAGGTTCGGATCCTCCGAACCCTCGAAACCTTCCCGGCCATTTTGAGTGTCCTGGATCCATTTTTGAACTCCCTAGACTTGTTAGAAAATCCCTTAATCATGTTTTACTAAATCAAAACATGATCACATGATTAATGAGTTATTTGCACCAACCACCCCTGTGAAATATTCAAAATGCATACTTCTCCCCTGTGAAATTTTAATAGGCATCTTCAACCCTGACCTTTTAAAAAATTGGCACACTCGCCCCTTCAGATTAGTAATTGTTGCGCACGCGCCCCTCATGCGACTGGGCAAAGATTTTGATATATTTTTTTACATCAAATACCCCTTTGAAATATTAAAAATGTATATTTGACCCCTGTGAAAATAATTTTTAAATCTATTCAATCCATAATACACAATTTTTATTAAAATCTATTTATAAAATATTTAGCAACCATTTTTCGTTTTATTAATTTTATATTTAATTTTAAATTTATTATGATTATATAATTGTTTTCTAAAAAATATTATTATTTTATCTTGTTATAATTATTTTATTAAACTTTCTTCTTGTTTCCAACTTTTCCATTAAAAATGCATTTATAAACGAGATTTAAATACCTAAAAGTAACAAAATTTTAAATCAAAATGATAAGTGAATGATAAGTACCAAACATTTTTAAATTTATTTATTTTTATTTTTAATTTTAATTTTATAATTTATAATTAATTTATTTTTTAAAAAAATTATTACTTTATCTCTTTATCATTATTTTATCAAATCACTTCGTGTTTTCAACTTCTTCATTAAACATGATTCATAAATAAGGATTTAAATATCTAAAAATATCAAAATATTGAACCAAATGATAAGTTCATGAATGTTACTTTTTTGATTTAGAATTATATAAGCATGTTATTTTTTATTATTATTTATTACAAATTGTGCAATGCATATTTTCGAAAAATTTAAATTTTGGTTGAATAATATATAGTTCTAAATCGAAAAAACAATATGTTTGAACTTATCATTTTATTTAAATATTTTGGTTCTTGAAATTATTTAAATATTTGTTTATGAATGCATGTTTAATGAAAAATTTGGAAATACGAAGTGAATTTAATAAAATAATGATAACATGATAAAGTAATAATATTTTTTAGAAATAATTAATTAATGATAATACATTTAAAATAAAAAATAAAAATTTAATAAAACAAAAAATGTTTTCTAAATATTTATAATTGGATTTTATTAAAAATTGTGTATTATGGGTTGAATAGATTTAAAAATTATTTTCACAGGGGTCAAATATGCAATTTTTATATTTTACAGGGGTATTTGGTGCAAAACAAATAACAAAATCTTTGCCCAGTCGCATGAGGGGCGCGTGCGCAACAATCACTCATCTGAAGGGGCGAGTGTGCTAATTTTTTAAAAAGTTAGTGTCGAAGATGCCTATTAAAATTTCACAGGGGAGAAATGTGAAATTTCAATATTTTACAGGGGTGGTTGGTGCAAATAACTTCATGATAAATTACTCATTAATCATTAATTCTGGATACAGGTCACTACATTATCGTACTTCGCCTCAGAACTGACGTTAATATATGGACAATATGGAATGAGATCAATGAACTTCTGATGATACTCGTCCACAAACAAAGATCCCTGTTTCAGACTAAGCAACTCAATGGTCTTCGCCTGGCGAAGAGCTAGAGGAAAATATAGCTGTCGGAAAAATCTGCGGAAATCTGGCCACCAAACATATCCCTGCTCCTGAAGCACTGGTGCAGATGCTGACTTCCACCACTTACGAGTGCGTCCCTCCAACAGAAAAGTGGTAGCCTCCATCTTCTGATCCTCAAAGCAATCTGTAACGCCTGGAAAATCCATAAATCCAGTCACGAGTATTAATAGGATTTTAAATGAAATTTAAATGGTTTTATTTAATTTATTTATGATTCAAAGTTTACTTTTAAGTAAAGTTTACTTTTAAAAGTTTGTGGTCGCAACTAATGGGCCGACTTCAAAGCCCATTAGGTACAAATTAATTGAGCGTGTAACAATTATTCCTCAAAATTTCTTCTCTCCCCACCCTCAGCCGCTTCTCCCTCTCCTCCTCCGAATCTCCAAATTTAATTCAAGCTCGCCTCCTTCTACGCAGCTGCTGTATTTTGATCATATCTCCTTCGTCCGGAGTCCAAACTTAGATCCGTTTGATGGGTTTTCTTCCTTACATCCGTAGATTCAATTTGAACCATGAATTGATATTTTTGGTGAACGTTTATACCTAGATCAAAGCCTTCTTTTAAGCTATTTCTGCACTTGATTTCTGCTGCATTTCTTCCTTGATTTTGTATTCGGTTTTTTGTGTCTCCTCACCATGTAAAGGTGTTATTTTGAACTTAGGAACAACTGAAAAATTTCTTGTATTTCTTTTTCCTTTGGCTGCCTTTTTAGCATGTCTCGATTCCATTTGAGTAAGGCTAGATCTCTACAAGTCCAAATTGATTCCATTCTTCGAAGTACAAATGCAAGTGCAAGTTTTTACTATTTTAAAAAACCCATTCAAGATATAAATAATTTGATATGAAAATGCATGTTGATATTTTTATTTTCATGATTTTAAGGGTTTAAAGAGCATGTTATGTGATAGTATGAAATCGTGAAGCGTAAGTCATTCTTGTCGAGTTCTTGAGTTTGATTCAAGATATTCCTATTTCTTTTTAGTTTTCAAGTGTTATTGTAGCTTTGATGAAAGTTAAATCAAGTATGATAGTATAAAAAGTATGATTTTCATGATTTTGAAGTGTTGAGATAGCTTTTAAGATAAATCTTTGAAATGTGACATGTGTTCGGTGGCACCAGATTAGCGACACCCATTACCATTTTGAGAATCACGATGTTGTACTAATCCAAATGACTTGAGGCCAAATTTTTTTGAAATCTAGTTTATATATCTACAATTTTCATGTTTTAAGTTTTTTCCAACTCCGTTTGGAAATTTGGCCAAAATCACCCCGAAGTGTGTCGGTTGTTTTGAAATTTTTGCACTGACCCATATTTGGAGAATGAGCATAAAGTTTTACTGAAAAATCCATTTGGAGTTAAATTAGCGGCAATTTAAATCCAAGACAAAGCGCTTAAACTTTCATGTTTACCACAGTTCCAAATTAAGGCCGAAAAATAGAGTTTGAGAGCGTGCGAACAGCCACACCTTCGCAGGGCTAGCGCGACCGCGCCTGAGAAGTGGCGCCCCCGCGCATGGCCCTCGACTTTTAACTTTTTATTTTGTTATTTTAGAGTCCAAAATTCATGGCACTACAACAAATATGAGTTTTCACAGCGCGACATCAACAGCGCACAGTAAAAGTGCGTCGTTGATAATATTATTAACAGCACGCACATAAATGTGCGTTGTTAATATATTAACATCTTATAAAAAAAACAGCGTGCAATTATTGTACGCTATAAATAATTGTTTCAACGACATGCAAATAAAAGCACGCTCTAAAAAATTTTATCATCAACTTGCAATATGTGACTGCTGATAACAGTGAAATAGAATAATATCTGCGGCGTGCTCTACGCCGTTGTTGGGTTTTTTTCCCAAATTCAATAAACAACGCTGAAGCCCTAATATGTTAAACACCAGATGATTGTCTTCACTTCTCACCGCACCGTGAGTCCAAGAAATACTCTACCTTCTTCTCCCTCTAATTGTTTTTTTTTTCAAAGATCGATCGATTGAGAAACCCAAATCACATCCCATTTAAAGATCGATCGCTCGGTGTATTTCAACGATGAGGTATTTATTTATTTATTTATTTTCATTTTTTGCTTACACTTTAATTCTTTTTAGCTTTGATAGAAGCTCGGTATTTCGTATTTGGTCGGTGGTTTGCATTCGCGGCTCTGATTTGACGATGGAGATTGCAGTGAATGAGGCGATTTTGAGGAATTAGCATTGTATGTGATTGTCGAAGAAGTTTTGTAGTGACCCATATCCAGAATTAACGTTTAATGAGTAATTAGTAATGTAATTATGTTTTGATTAAGTAAAACATGATTAAAAAAATTCCAAATGGATTAACGGAGTCCAGAAATGGATCCATGACACTCGAAAATGGCCGAAATGGTTCTGAACTAGTTCGGAGGATCCGAACTGGCATGGCTAGCTGTCCGATAATAATACGTCATTGGTGACGTCATTGAAGGGACTTCGGAGGATCCGAATTCAGGATCAGAGGCTTCGAAGTCAGGAACGGAGGATCCGAACTGGATCGGAGGCTCCGATGTCGAGTTCGGAGGCTCCGAAATTTCCCTATAAATAGGGGGCCGAGATTTCATTTTCAACACGCTCCTCTCCTTTTTCTCTCTCAATTCCTTAGCCTTTTAGCTTAGATCTAGGGAATTCTAGGCATCCTTTTGGGATTCCGGAAGTGGCATAGCGATCCAGGCATCGTAGCTGAGCGGTGGCATAGTTTTGAGGCAATTGTCTTCAGCAAGCTGACGACGAACGCAGGTATAGCTATGATCTCCTTAAATTATTTAGGAGTATGCAATAGCTTAGTTAAGGCTTGTAGAACTTATATAATGATGCAGGGGTATTTGCATTGTAGAGTTGATGATAGACTTGGAACCTAGAGTGGGACTGCTAGGATTTGCCTTAGAAAGGTACGTAAGTACTGACTGAGATAGCCAGCGGGTTTTTATGCTTATATGTTGCATTTATGTTTCATATTATATGCAGCATATGGATATCATATTGTGCATGTACATCTTTTGAGATGAGCCACGTAGGGCCGCTCAGTCCCTGTTCGGACGGTCGATGTCGAGCGCCCTGCGACTGACGGGTTAGCCGGCACTGGAATCTTTAAGACATGGTCTACGTCAGTTAGGAATGAGCAATGTACGCAGGGTTTGATTCCCGGGTTGTACCACTCATGTCCTAGGCGCCATTACTGAGCAGTTGTATACAGTTATCTTGAATATGGATACCCTGTCATTTGCATGCATCATATTTGTATGTTTTACCCGTGCTTTTGTATTGAGCTTAGAGCTCACGTCTAGTCTTTTCTGTGTATCTGGACACCTCATTCAACGGGGCAGGTGTAGGTGCAGGACTGAGCTCCAGGAGCTTGGAGTGGCCTGTGACCTTGGATTCAGCAAGATTAGCTATAGGTTTTGCCCTTTAGGCTTATTTATTCGATTGGGTTGTATAATCGAATTTGTTTAACCGGTTGTATTATGTCGGTCTAATTTTATTTATGTCTTCCGCAGTGATTTATTTTAAATGCATGCTTAATTATGCTCTAACTCTGATTAGGTAGTGGATCCGAGTTGAGTCGCTACATTTATTGGTATCAGAGCATGCATGAAAGAGACTTGGGATATAGTAATGAGACTCTTTGGGTTATCCTTGTAGGATTGATGAGACCTTGTAAGAGATGATGATGAGGTGATTAGGTTGCCCGAAGACTATCATCATTGGCAGGAATTTTTAAGATTTGTCTTATGGAATTCCAGCAAGTGCGTAGAGGAGCGATGGATCGTGTCCAAAATTTCGAGATTTCTACTCATGTGGATCCTAGCTTTGGATTGAGTACCGGATGCCAGAGGCAGTGACAGAGGATTGGTTGGGATGCACTTGATGCTTGCATCTGTACCATCCTTACCATGATGACACTACTCTAAAGATTCTCCAGTCGTAGTTGGAGACATTGTCATATAGAACTTCACCGGGGAATGCCTCGAGTGGCTAAGGCATGGCTGGTTTCGAGCGTAAGGTCATTAAACTCATGCATAACATGGTTTTGCCGGTATTCTTGTATTGATGCATTCGGTAGGCACACGGAAAACTTCATGTTCAAAAGAATGAATTGGATACAAGAAGAAAGCTGACGGTAGATCGTGAGCAGAATAAGTCGGCTAACATGCATTGATGCATAGCATAGCTGGTTAGCTATCACGTGCCATTTCTCCGAAGTTCTTCACAGGAGGACAAGTAGAGAGACTTGGATGGGAGTACGCTTGCATAGATGCATTTGTCGATTAGAGGCTTCATGCTCAAGAAACGAAGAATAGTACGATGATTTAAATACTGTATTGTTGTAGTTGTAAATAGTATTTCAGTTGTAATGAATCATCATACTTTGGTTGTATCATTTTCAAGTTCGGTTGTAAATTTCATTGTATTTTGAATACTGTGTGTATTACATGGGATTGTAATAAATAAATTGTACATAACTTGAGGAAATGATACGTGTATTATTATTTCAGCAATTCGTGGATGATTGCATGATTATGCTAAGTTTTGGCATGACGTTAGTTGATTAGTGTTCAACTGTGGTAACTCATGGGGTTTGAGTGGGACTGTAACCATGTGACTTGTGGTTAGTCTAGGCATTTTCCTAGGATTGACCTAGTTAGTCAGTGGACTAAGATAGCGCCAGCGATGAGTGGACTCATCTAGAGGCATAGGATTATTGTTCGGTTTAGAACATTGAGCTTTGTTTTAGGTCGTTTCCTTAGAACAGTGGTTGTCTAACCTTCGTTAGGTTGAGATTTGTGATTATGGGTTTTCATCAAGATGCCAGGTCCAGTATATGCCGAGAGTTGTGGACTATGACCATGATTTGACGTGAGGAGGCGTGACCCTGTGTCGATGTACCTGAGAGCCTTTCTGATTCAGGGGATGGCGGTGGGAAGGCTACTCAGTCTAGAGTTTTTGTAACGGTCACGACGAGGTATGACCTTGGATTAGATATCAGGCTTGATATCAATGATTCAATATCGTCCTAGAGATATTAGGTTGAGTGTTGTGTTGTGAGAACCAGTCTTGGAAGATCTTCTTGACAAGTGTGTACTCTGAGCAGATGGGTTTTGACCTATGAGATACTGCTAGACTAGTGAATCTAGTAGATAGACGAATTTCTATCAGCGATGACTAAGGGATTGTCATCAGAGTTGTGGTTAGGGTTTCCCTGCGATAGGAGTCACCCAAGATCTTGGATAGGATGTTGTTTTAAGACTTCTACTCGAATACGAGGACTACTCCATGATGATTGAATTCATCTGTGACGGATTATATCAGATGTTAAGGATTGTACATAACTATTTAAGGCGTGAGGGAAGCGTGGCCTATAACCGTGAAGCCTTGGTGGTTGTCCAGGTGGGTTATCTTGATAAGCTGTCTCAGTCTTAAATTGTTACACAATCTTAGCGAGGGATATAATCAGGAGCGTGTCCGGAGATTTTTGGGAATCTTTGAGATTCATTAGTAGTAATTTTTGGGATTGCCGAGCCGTGGAGTTCATCCTGAATGAACGAGGCAAGGGTAGTGAGTCCAGTTATTTACGCTAAGTATTGTCTGGTGTTCTCAAAATTAAGAGTAGGATTTTCCATGGGACGGAAATGGTCTAGGTTGATAGATCGCGAGCGATTTTTGGGCTTAGTTTGTCTTGATGATTCGCCTTGGGTGAACAAGACAGTGATTCGTAGTGCTAAGGTGGCACGGTATTTGTGCTAATGACTACTAGTGGCCATTGTCTGACTCTGTCAGAGTTAGGGTGATTAAGCCAGTGTACGAGGCAGCGGTCACTAGTAAGGCACGAGATTGTGTCGATACTAATAGCTATTTTCTGGTTATCAAGTTTGGATGTGTTGAAACCAGAGCAATTTGGGTATTCCAAGTGTTGGTAATAGTAGACTTGTGGCAGTCGAGTGAAGAGTATTGATCGAGTCACATAGGTGTTGATGATCAGTGGTAGTCCGATTTGAGTTTTACTGTTGAGCTAAATGAGCCACAGTAGAATCGACGGGGTCGATTATTTGAGAGCCCAATCAGTGAGGATCAGGGTGTAGCAATTAAGAAATGCTTGGGATAGTATTTTTTTGCTTAGTGCTTAAGGGGTCGAGTACATGGTACAATCTCAGAGCAGTCGGAGATTTGGGTAATTTAGAGCCTCTAGGATTGCCAGAGCTGGATCTTTTGGGATTGCTGTAATCGGAAAAGATTGCAATTGGACTTGTGAGGTCAAGTTAAGCGATAACTTGACAGTAGAGACAAGAAAGGAAAATTGATTCCAGCAGTTGCTTAGTGATAGCAATCGCATACTCGAGTTGAGTAACGAAAAGGATCAAGTTTCTTATTTGCGTGAGAGTTGTCCACTAACAACGGAATTGAGAGTGTCAACCGAATATTTGATGAAGTGTTCCTGTGATGACATCTAAGTATACCGTTGTGTTTGGATCCGACGAATGTTTGGGAAGAGCTAATGGGTATTAGCAAGGAGATATCAGTTGTCTGATTGTGATATGTGACATTAGCTAGGATCTAGTTCTCGGGATCTAGCAGGATGTGTCACTAGTCTTCTAGCGGGTGATGCGCGATGTCTCTGAAATGATCGAGATAGTCAATGATTGACTTAGTAGCCAACAAGGTTTGCTTTGGGATTTAAGACTTTGCAAGATCGGGACGGATTGAATTCGTTCTTTCCCGTCAGCAGATTTCATCCGTAAGGATTGATTATCAGGAACATTGCATTTTAGCAATGAACGATAGTTAGATGTGTTTTGTGTGACAAGTTATTTTGAGCATAAGAATTTCCCCTGAGTGACTAGGGAATCGATGAATTAGTCCTTTCAATGCTAAGGCTTATGCATTCAGCAAATGAGTGATTTGACTGTGGAGAATCCGTTTGGATTTAGTTTCCAGGATCATTATGTTCAACCTTGTGAGGTTAGAACGAGCGATGATGGTATCATCAAAGACTCCGTGATGAGTAATACCAAGTGCAATGACTGTCAAGTTTCGAAACAGAATAGGAAGCATTTCCATATATCAGTGCACTGTGGAATATCCCATTCGAGCATATTGGTGGGAGCTTGTCTGAGTCTTGATACGTGTACAGTAATTGTAAGAATGTATAACTATTAGGAGAATGTTCCAGGATGTCTAAGTCCTGTAGAGAGATTTGACTAGCTCATTGATTGAGACTTGGGTGAATATCCAGTTGTAGATACGATGAAGTTCATCGGAGGCGCGATGATCTCCATTGCGGCTTTTGCGTGGTTTCGTAGCATCATGTTTGGAAGGTGATGATAGATTTCATCAGGACACGGTATTGAGTTATATTGGGAAAAGTGAACTGCGATTAGTGCTAGACTTGGTGGTCTGAGTTCCTAGCAATGCTTTAGAAGTTTGTCCTTGCTTCAGGAGAGCATGGGAAGGATAACCAGTCTAGGAATCGTGGGAAGCAGTTACATTGCAGTATAGCTTTGTGTCAACTGAATTTTCTTGAGAAGGGATTCAGGGGATGTTGTGGCAAGAACAAATGATGGGATTGGTGTTTCCTGACTATGGTTGTTCTACAACAAACTTTTTGGGAAACTAATAGTTAGATGGATCTAGCTAATTGTTTGACTAGGGTCGCGAAATAGTTATATTTTGACGTGGGTTTCATCTGCATAAGATTTTCCTTGTGGATGATGATCTTGAGAAAGCAGATGTGTGCATTCTTTTTTTGTGATCAGTTGGTACAAGATTAGTACCAAAAGATTTCGAGTGTTAACTCGGCAGAAAGAACTCGAGGAGATATGCTTTGAGGACGAAGGGTGTATCAGTGTTGTGAAATTATATTTTCATCATTTAGATTTAAGATTTCATTTTGAGTTAGCGTGATGCACTCCCTACATTGTTTAAGTTTAGTTTTGAAAAAAATTTCCACCTTTTTTCCGCAACTCTTTTATTAAATGTTTAAAATATGGGACGTCACACAATCGAAGGCACAAAAACAACTCTCCATATGCTCAAGCCAATCCTCTACTGCCTCGGGTGTCTCGCCTCCCACCAAAGGCTTCGGGCCTATCTGCACGAATCTATGAAGCTCGAAACGACGACTGTCTTCTCGATGATGGAGATGTGCATGGGGACGTCTAGGAGCATCACCATCACCCCAGCGGCCAACACTACCCTGACTCTCCTCGTCTCTACCAGCAATCTGAAAATACAACGCTCATCAAAACCCAAAGAGCCAAAACTAATTCTCAGAACTATCTTAAGCATGCTCTGATACCATAAATGTAGTGACCCACACCGTGATCACCTGCTAATCAGAAATAAGCATGCAATAGTCTTAATAAAAACATAATCAAAGTTAAACTGCGGAAACTGATAAAGTTATACAATTCCAAGAGAATAAATCTACAAACTTAATTATTACAACAAAATCGAATAACAAGATTCTCAGCACCAACATCCTTGGAACGATAAACTTTCCACAATAACAACCTCGACACCTAATATCTCCCAGCATATCATGCGCTATCCAAACTGAGACTTGCCCCATCGAATAGGGTGTCCAATAATCACATAAATAAAGGACGTGAGCGAACTATGCTCAGTACGAGAGTATGAGTATACAATATAATATAATATGTGCATGTATGCAAGTGTACGGGTTACCAAGACTCGAGGTCAAGAATCTCTGGTCAAGAACAGACTCGGGCCCTAGGTATGTAGCACTCTGCATCATCGCACCAGGAGGTGGCTCACATACCCGAAAGTGGATATAGGTGACCTGATCACGAATCTACATGTCCAACCATCCACTAACGGGATAGGGTGGAAACCCTACTACATGATATTACAAGGATACAAGCTCAAGATGATCATGCATGAAGCATAATAACGTGACATAATATATGTAGATAAAATCATGTCATATAAATAATGCAACACATAATACATGCATACTCAGTCAGGGTATCTCGAACAGTACTTTCGTACCTTAATTCTACTAGGCAAGCTACACTAGCTCTATTGTCCAAGCCTATAATCACAAGATTACTAGATCACTAAACAATATATAACAGCCTTAACTAAGCTAATAGATACTCCCAAACTATTTATAGGATCTAGAGTATACCTTCGTCCATCGTCAGGCCTTTGATGTCGAATGCCCCAGAAATTGGGCACAACTTCGCTACGACTTCTGGATGCATAGCCAAGGCCCGTCCCCTTGACAAAGATGGCTGGAAAACCCTAAACTAACCAAGAAACAAGAGGGAGAAGTTGTGAATTGGCAAGCTAAAAGTGAGCCTTGGATGCCATATTTATAGAAAGAGTTCGGAAGCTCCGAACTCGCATGTCAGCCACGTTGCAGAAATGCAACGATCGTAAGCTCCGAACTCCTATTCAGAAACTCCGATCTCCTGCATGTCCGAACTCCTTGACACGTCGATAATGCGCATGACCTAACTCTGTTTGGAAGCTCCAATCACGTTCGGACATTCCGATCTCAAACGTAACCTTCGAACTCCTTCGCCCATTCCGAAATCTTTGGACCTTCCGATATCTTCGGACCTTCCGATCTCTAAAAGGCCTGGGTTCGGACCTTCCAAACCACTCGAGCCCAAATAAGCCCATTTACCATTTTTGGATATTCTGGGTCCGATTTATTGGTCCGTTTGACATAATTAGAATACCTTAATTTTGTTTTACTTGTTTCTAACATATTTATTCAAATTAATCTTGTAAAATTTGAACCGGGTTACTATAGCTACAATAGTGAAAAACGTTTTTACCAGGGGCGCAGGGTGTATATGGGAAATAGTGGGCTATTTTCCGGCAGGATTTGATCAAACTTTAGCAGCCCAAGTAAGTGTTTGAAGGATAACAATTTAACATTATTCAGAATTATAGCTCCAATTTGTGAAGATATGGAGACATTATTTAAAGATTAAAACCACTAGTAGATTAAGAAAGCTAATAAAGGCTTTGGCAAAGGCTCCATCCATTAAAATGTATATTACTATTAAAATTTGAGATTTTAGAAATTAAAATCTTGCCATAAGTCCATAACTAATAAAACCCAAGATATCTTCTCAGATTTTCCCACTAGCTTACGGTCACAAAAAATTCCATGATTATTCAAAGATTTGGTTGAACAAGCAAAACAATTAAATCTTTAAGAATTTTATGGTTCAATCAATATAAAATGGATGAATTGGAGATAAAGAGTTGTGAAATTATCCAGAATAATTAATTGAAAGAACTTAAGAAAGTATTTGGTATTTTGTCTGTAAATTTATAGAGATTTTGAAAATTAAACAAATGTTTGAATTTTTTTAAGAATGGAGAAAAATAAGAATTTGAAATTTTATTTGATGAGAAAATGAGGAAAAATGTACGTGGGATACACTTTATAAAAGAGAAATTAGTTATGTCATTCAAAATATTTTGCCCACCTGCTTAAAAACTTTTGGCTACATCCCTGGTTTTTACTACTTAGTTTTACGCTTAAGATAAATTGCCGTATAAAAGACTTATTTTAGCGGTTAATGAATAGACAATTTGTTCTACAATTGTTCACAATTTCTCTGTAATTTTTATATCGCGATAAATGAAGAATACTTCTCTCTCAAATCTCAGTTCTAATAGTTTGTAAACCCAGCTTTAGTTTTCGCTGTTTAATTCGCTTTATCGCTTTGCTTAAGTTATCTTAATTGCATGCTTATTAAGTCAAGTAGTAGGTGTCACGCCCCGAGATCGAATCGTGACATCGGCGTTGTTTCAAATTCACATAAATTATAAAACAACCAGATTTGTAGTACATTATATACCAAAACAGTCTATTCTCATAAACAAATTCCAAAACATGTCTTTACAACTCGATAATCCAAAAATTATCAAGAACTAACAAAACTCGCGGAAGCGTCTAAAATTTAAATAACCAAAATAATAAATTGAAGTGATCCCAAAACAAGGAGTATCATAATCAAAATAAAAATCTTCCTATCACCGTCCCAAAAACTGATCTTTTTCTTGTTCATCTAAGTCGCCATCTTCATCATCTAGATGGCGACTTAGACGAACAAGAACAAGATCAGTTTTTGGGATGGTGATAGGAAGATTTTTATTTTGATTATGATACTCCTTGTTTTGGGATCACTTCAATTTATTATTTTGGTTATTTAAATTTTAGACACTTCCGCGAGTTTTGTTACTTTAGTTTTTGGAAAACACTCAGCAAGTGGGGGCCGATCGATCATAAGAAAAATATATACATATATATATTTATTTCAAAACCTCATAGCATAATTCAAAGCATAAAAATTTCATATCATGTCTCAACATAGTATAGCATGAACAACATCATAACATAATTGACATGACATAACATAAATTGGCCAAACACTGAAATTCGTCTCATTAATTGTGGCTAACTGATCAGTCTCATATATGTAATTTCTCTAATGAGTGAATTCATGGAACGATTATTATTACCCACCGCATCAAAGTCATAAAATAACTTGGTTCGAAATTTTTTTTTCCACTCTTAATTCGAGTCATAACAGTGCCAAAACATACTTTTAACAAAGTATCGTCATGAATAATATTACATAACAAGATTCCAACAATTAACATGAACAATCGAGATTTTTCAAACATACATACGATTTTAAAACAAAATCCCACTTACCAAATTCTTGCGAGTTTCAAATACTTGAATAGGCAAAGCTTGGACCGAAAATCAGAAAGTAACTCCTTCGAAAATTCAGATTTGAATTTTTGGAATTTGGCAGATTGTTGGATTGATCCCTAAGCAATATTTCTTCCCAATTCCTAAACCACTAACCTTTGAAATTAAGGACAAATTGGCAGATTAGTGAAACTTAATTAGTATTCTAAGTTTTCGAAAGTTAGGCAAAGGAAGTGGAAAATTCAGACACACCTTTCGAGCCTCAACCTTAGAAATCCCTTCACTTTGACAATTCCCTTATCTCCATGTGAACCAGAAGGAAAGAGTGGGCAAATTCTTGACTCAAGGCTGCTACTCGAAAATATGAAGGCAAATTGACAGATTTCTGAATGCGAATTTGAGGGTTGAAGGGGCGGATTCTTGCACTTAAATAAGAGACTAAAATCAGAAAAAAAGAGGAATGAAACTGCCTTGATCTCGAAAATTGAGGAACGAAAATCTGCTGCTATTTTTCTTGATTCCAATGCTGAAAATATGGAGATTTGAGATCAAGGTTTCATCCATCATCTTGTAATTTCAATTACAAAATATTTTGGGCTTCCTTGTTGAGAGTTTATTCCTTAATTGGATAAACTTGGAGGCCATGTTCCGGGTCTTCACATCCTTTCCTCCTTATGAGAAGTTTCATCCTCGAAACTTGAGTTAACTCGCTCTTCAAATAAGTATGGATACTTCTCCTGCATCTTCTCTTTCAACTCCCATGTAGCTTCTCTTTCAGTGTGATTTGACCATTGTACTTTGACATAAGGGATGGTCCTTCGCCTAAGGACTTGGTCATTGGTATCCCCTATTCGTATTGGGACTTGCTCATACTTCAGTTCTTTATTCATATTACCATCAGTCACTACTGGCTCAGCTTCCAAAATATGACTTGGGTTGGGAACATATTTTCTTAGTTGTGACATATGGAACACATTATGGAACCTTGACATAGTAGGTGGTAACGCTAGTCGATATGCCAATGTTCCCACTTTTTCAAGAATCTCGAAAGGTCATACATATCTCGAGTTCAATTTTCCAGCTCTACAAAATCGTATGACTCCTTTCATAGGTGAAATTTTGACATAATCTTTTTCGCCAACTTCAAATTCTACAAGTCTCCTTTTTAAGTCAGCCCAACTCTTCTGTAGATCTTGAGCAGCTTTAAGTTTATCCTTGATGATTGAGACTTTTTCCACTGTCTCCTGAATAATTTTGGGTCCAATTATAGCCTTCTCTTTTACTTCATCCCAATACAGAGGCGAACGAAATTTTCGCCCATATAGTGCTTCATACGGATCCATTCCGATGCTACTATGGTAGCTGTTGTTGTATGCGAACTCAATTAAAGGCAAATGTTCGCTCCAATTGCTGCTGAAATCCAGGGCACATGTTCGTAGCATATCTTCAAGGGTTCGGATTGTTCTCTCAGTTTGGTCATCAGTTTGAGGATGATAAGTCGTACTGATTGTGACTTTGCTCCCCATAGGTTGTTGAAAACTCTTCCAAAAACGCGATACAAATCTGGAATCTCTGCCAGACAAGATACTGACTGGAACCCCATGTAGCCGCACTATATTATCCATATATATATAGTGTAGCTAATTTATCCAAACTATACTTCATGCATACAGTTAAGAAGTGCGTAGATTTTGTGAGTCTATCTACAATCACCCATATTCCGTCATCCCTCTGATTTGAATCCAGGATTCCTACCACAAAGTCCATGAAAATGTGCTCCCATTTCCATTCCGGGATTTTTAACGGTTGGAGTAAACCTCCAGGTCGTTGATGTTCCTCTTTAACTTGTTGGCATACTTGACATTTTGATACAAATTCTGCCACATCTTTCTTCATTCCATTCCACCAAAAATTCCCTTTTAGATCCCTATACATCTTTGTACTCCCCGGATGAACTGAGAACTTTGACTTGTGTGCTTTGGACATGACTTCATTCCGAAGGTCACTGGCATCCGGTACCCACAGACATCCTTTCATCCATAGAACTCCTTTATCATCCACTTGAAAATTTGGTAACTTGCCCTCAATACAAGAAAAATGCTCATTGACAACGGTTAAAAACCGTTGTCATAGGCCCTAGAAAACTGTTGTTAAAAGCAGTGTTGTTGAAAGGTATGCTCAAAGACAACGGTTAAAAACTGTTGTCTTTGAAGGAAAAGACAACAGTTTTACAACGGTGAAAAACTGTTGTCTTTTCTTTCAAAGACAACGATTTTTTACTGTTTTCTTTGAGCATATCTTTTTAATAACAGGGCATACAACAACAGTTTTAAAGTACTTACGACAACAGTGAAAAACCGTTGTCTTTTTTCAAAAAAAATAAACTTTAATACAATAATAGAAATCATTTAAAATACAAAATTCAAAATAAAAATTTTATATATAATTTTTCTCAATTTGAAAATAATATTTACAACATTGAGATATGTAAGCAGCCAATAAAATGACAAAGAACGACACTAATAAAATAAAGGCAAAACAATACAACACGTGATAATATTTTCTTAGATGTTGGTGAAGAGGCTCTTCAGCAGCTCCTAATGCTCCTTAATCTATTTAAGTCTTTTAATTTTTTGTCGATTTTCCGGCGTTCCCAATGCTCTTGAAAATGAAAACTAACTCATTTTTCTACATTTTATCTTCTCATGATTTTTCAAATAAAATCATCTATTAGGCCTAAATGATCTGAAAGAACACACAACACCGATTCATTTTGTAAGAGATAATTATCATTATCATTATTATAAAACAAAACCAAACAAAGATGGCATGAGTGTCACACAATTACTGATAAAATACATAACCATAAGAATGTTTATCATAAAAAAGTGCTCTTCAAAATTGGTGGAACCACAACTAAATATCAATCACAAGAATCAAATTAAAGTGATTATTACTAAAACTTCATATTCACCATTCTCCTTCAACAAAGATCTAATGAATACATTAGCATAAAGATGATGAAGAAAAATCGATTTAAATCGTGTTTTTCTATACTATTGTGTTTTTAATTATTTAGTGGTAAAAATCAAATATGAAAACATTGTTTCTTATTAAGTCAATAATAGCAGCAGTAATAATCCTCACCACAGCATTGATCACATCATCAGTCTTGGTCCTGCCATTGAACTCTTTATTCCCATTGTTATCTTCCGGTTTTCCTATGAAGTAGCGTACCAGAATCACAACAAGAACTAGAAAGGCTACTGCTAAACCAAACTTACCAATTGATGAAGTTAGCTTGTTCAAACGCGTTTGGAGGGGTGTTTGCTCATTCGAATCACGACTTATGGTGCTCATCATTTCCCCCCATATAGTGTTCATTCGCACATAAGTGACCAGCATTTTACCGTACCCATCGGCCACCTTGGTACCTGAAAACAAAAAGGTTTCTAATATGTATTAATCTCCACATGATCACTTTCTCCAGTCATGCTACATTCATCCACTTTCAAAGAGTGGCCTTATATGAATTACCAGGATATTTAATTAATCTTCCAACCTCAAACTGGTGCAAAAGGACAAGAGAAACAAGCCCAAATACGGGGTTTTCTATATTGGCAAGTCAAAAGTTGTGGTGATTTTCCCATAAAAGTTCTAAGCATGGTGACACCTTGTAGCTTTCTCGTATGGGTTGGTTTCTTTTGATTTAGAATTTTTTTTCTAGTGGATGATCAAGTATGTATAATACTATACACTATATAATATAGCCTATCAAAATTTGAAATCAACACAACTGATAAAAAATTATCTGGAGCTTTTAGTAATCCGATATTAGATTTGAGTCGAATCGGATGTCGCCCCAAATCTTTTTTAAAAATGTAAAAATGACTCCAAGTTTCGTTTCATACTTTTAGACAAGGGTATATAAATCAAATTTAGTTCAACTGATATATCATATATGTAATAATTAGCAAGAAAATTGTACTCATTTTCAAATCTTAATAGCTAACCAACTCTATTTGGATTTTTTTATATCACCGTCCTGAGGCTCGATCAATATTTTAATTACTTTCAGGTAAAAAAATATATATATGTATATAAAAAAACAAAAAACAAGAACCTCATATATAGTGGGAGCTCCAAAGATCAACTCCAACAGCCTCTGGTACTGATCAAACAACTGCTTCGTTCTTCATTAATTTAATTTATATATATAACAAAATCAAAGATTTGAAACTTAAATAAAGAAAAATATAATATAAAATAATGAATTTGTAGTTTAGGTATATATGTACTTGGAGGAGGGGCTGATATATTCGTGGAGCTTCTGAGTACAAGAGATCGTGATAATGGAGACATTAGCATGACAAAGAACAGTAAGCTCGTGATCTTTCTTGAAAAGCCCATTTCTTCTCTTGGAATACGTCACCTACCTGTTTGTTTGGTTCTTTATATTCTCTTGATCTGGATCTTTCTCGAACCATCTTTGAAACCTACTTTCCTCTCTTTCTCTCCCAATTATTTTTCTAAGATATTTAACATTTCAAAACCACAAGAAAACAAAGAAGCAAACTTTCAAAAGCGGTATAAGTAAAAACACGGGTTTAAGTTTAAGAAACATAAAAATTCGGATTCAAAACTTATAAGATCTGCTTGTTTCCATAGTCACAGGTACTTGATCACCAATCTTGAGACAAACAACTTCTCCAACAACGATCTCAAAGATCGTTATCTGTTGCCTTCGACCGTTTCTGACAACTTGTACAAGAATATTGCCACTCACTTTCGAAATTTTCTCGAACTGCCACTTTTGCCTGAAATTACTGATAGCAAAAACAAAAAAAAAACAAGAAAAACTGTAACAAATATGCTTCCTCCATCATACCAACCCTCTTTAGGACCATTCTCTTTGATACCGAATCCAAGAGAGAGTGCAGCACAGAGAAATAGAATTAGAATCGTCGGATCCTTGAATGCTTCCCACACAAAATGGAGGAAACTCTTAGTTGGTGACTTTTGATATGTATTGCTACCAAACAATTCATGCCTAGAAGATATATCTTCTAGACTAACAGTAATCCCATGCTGCAAATCTGTCTGGAGAGAAGAAAAAATCCCTTCAACTCATCCAACAAAAGCATATCACATAATAAAATGGAACATGGATCAAGAAAGAGAATTCGGCCTCTCAAAAACAGGTAGGATTCAGAAGAATTACTAAAGGAACATGATTTAGTAAATATGAATTGACCAATTAAATTATAAAACAACAAATCAAGTTCAACAGGTAACATGTTGCTTTTGAATTCAAAAAAATCAAGTTCAACAGGTAATATAGTTCATTTGAATTCAATAATCTTAGAATGTTTCCCATGAACACAACCAAACAAGAAATAATGAATAAATTAAAAGATTTCGATTTACAAGCAATCCAAATGCTCACAAGACTTAACACTACTATTACAAGGTAAAAAAATTAGATATTAACCAAGATTCGAGTGAAAATTTAAAGAGGGTTGCGACTGGAAAAATCAAGAAGCTTGGTTGTGCAAGTACCGAGCCGAAGCCTTGCGATTCCAACAATAATCGAGATCTCCAAGAACTAAGCAACCTTCTCTAGTGGACGCACACCATCTCTGAAGACGTACGGCAGTGGAGAAGGAAAATCGAAGGGAGAAGAGAGGGAATCGGGCTGGGTGATTTTGGGGATTAGGCGGCTTTGATTCAAGCCGTAAACTCGAGATTCAAGTCACAATTGGAGTTGTTAAGGCTTGGGTTAGCTGAAAAGAGGTTGGATGACCTGTTTTTGGCTATTGATCGACAACTAGGGCGTCGGAATGAGTGGGTAGAAGGGGCGACGGGTTGGAAACATGGAGCTAGGGATTGGGCTTTTTTAAAAAAATTGTTGTCTTTGACATATATAATACAATGGTTTTTTAAAAATTGTTGTCTTTTTTCATTAAAATATGGCCAACGACAATGGTTTTAGTAAAAACCGTTGTTAAATGTCTAAAGACAACAGTTTTTTGAAAAATCATTATCTTTTGAGTGTTGCTGTTGTGCATTTTTCTTGTAGTGCCTCCTTGATTTGCTCCTTGAACTTGGCCAACGATGGATCTAGGTCTTGACTTAATTTGACCGTTTCTTGGAGGCACGATTGAGCCGTTAATGAAGCTAGAATCTTCTTGCTCATGTTCTTTTGACTCAAGGAGTCGGCCACTTTATTGGCCTTACCTGGATGGTAGCTTATTATTAGATCATAATCTTTTAAGAGTTCGATCCATCTTCTTTGTCTCATGTTCAGTTCCTTTTGCGTGAATAAATACTTGAGACTTTAGTGATCATTGAAAATTTCACACTTGGCACCATAGAGGTAATGTCTCCAAATTTTTTACGCAAAAAATACCGCATCCAATTCTAGATCAAGGGTGGGATAGTTCTTCTCATAAGGTTTCAGATGTCTGGATGCGTAGGCAATCACTCTCCCTTCTTGCATTAGCACGCATCCTAAACCTTCTTTCGATGCATCACTATAGATGGAAAAACCTTTTCCTTCCTCGGGTAGCACTAATACTGGGGTAGATGCTAACCTTTCCTTCAAGTTTCCGAAACTCTTTTCACAGTCTTCATTTCAATCGAACTTTGCATTATTTTAGGTGAGTTTCGTAAGAGGTATAGCAATTGAGGAAAATCCTTCAACAAATTTTTGATAATATCCAGCTAACCCCAAAAAGCTTTGAATTTCAGAAGTTGTCTTGGGACTGGGCCAGTCTGTTATTGTTTCAACTATCTTGGGATCTATCGAGACTCCGGCTCCCGAGATTATGTGTCCCAAGAGTGCCACACTCTTCAGGCAAAATTCACATTTCTTGAATTTGGCATAAAGTTGTTTTTCCTTTAAGGCTTGCAGTGTAATTCGGAGATGCTCTTCGTGGTCTTCCTCGTTGGGTGAGTAAACAAGGATGTCATCGATAAAAACGACCATGAATCTGTCAAGAAATGGTTTGAACACCCGGTTCATGAGATCCATAAATACTGCTGAAGCATTTGTTAAGCCGAACGACATTACCACAAATTTGTAATGCCCATATCTCGTTCGGAAAGCTGTCTTTGGAATATCATCAGCCTTGACCTTCAATTGATGATAGCTCGATCGCAGATCCAACTTGGAGAAAACATTGGCTCTTTTGAGTTGATCAAACAGATCTTTTATCCTAAGGAGAGGATACTTGTTCTTGATTGTGATCTTGTTGAGTTCTCTGTAATCTATACACATCCTCATGCTCCCATCCTTTTTCTTGACGAATAAGATGAGGGCTCCCCACGGGGACGCACTCGGTCTAACTTGCTTCTTGTCCAACAACTCTTGAAGTTGCTCTTTCAATTCCTTGAGTTCCGCTGGTGCCATTCGGTATGGAGCTTTCAAAATCGGGGTAGCACCAGATTCTAACTGAATCTCGAATTCAATTTCCCGATCTGGAACCATTCTGGGCAGTTCCTCCGGAAAAAAATCCAGAAACTCTCGTACATTCGGAATGTCTTCTAATTTAAGCTCCAGTTATTCTTTTACCTCGCTTACCATAGTCAAGTAAACATCTTCTCCACCCGTCATCGCCTTCCAGGCTTGGGAGGCTGAAAAGAGGGGTTTTCGCGTCTTGGTATTTCCTTGGAATGTAATTTCTTCGCGGTTTGGGGTTCGAAGTTTAACATTCTTATCCCAACAATTAACCACTACATGGTTTCTAGATAACCAATCCATCCCAAGGATGACATCAAATTATACCATGTTGAGTTCAACCAAATCAGTATCAAAGGTTTGTTCATAGATACATATCCTACATTTTCTATGTATCTTGAGTGTCTCGATTATGTTGCTATTATGGGTTGCTTCTCTCAGTGGTTCAGTTAGTTTCTCAGAGATAAGTCATATCTTCTTAGTAAACCTCTTAGATATAAACGAATGAGTGGCACCACAATCAAATAAAACATATGCAAACTTAGTATTGATTAAAATGGTACCTGTCACGACTTCATTCGCGTCATCTGCCTCTTCTTGTGTGACAGCAAACACACGGGCATTGGGATTCGTTTCCTTTTGTTGGGCCTACGTAGTACTAGCATTCGGCCCGGTCCTTGGCTTCATGGGTTTAGGACAATCAGAATTCCCTTGGACGGTCCACCAGATTGGTTCGGGCATTTGGGTTTTGGCCCAATTTCAGAATATTGACCCGACAGCGGTCGTTTGTTCTTCAAGTCATTTTCACGACGCTTGATATTCGATTCAGCTCGGATGGCCACTCCCATTAAGTCTGCAAAGTTGGCAGGATGATAAACTGCTAATGCAGACTGGATTCAGCTGTTCAACCCCTTCTTGAAACGGTGCAACTTCAGCTCATCATCTCCCATAATTGTTGGGGCATAAGACCCGAGCTCATTGAACTTGGAGGTGCATTCCACCACTGTCATGTCTGAAGTTTGCATGAGATTTTCAAAATCGCTCAGCTTTTGCATTCGAACCTCAGCTGGAAAATATTGCTTTCGGAACGCGGTACGGAATTGTTTCCATGAGATTGGTCCAGCAGCTAACAAAGCGGGCGAGCGACTTTCCACCACTTACTTGCCTCTTCCTCCAAGAAAGGAATTTTCACATAAGTGCCTCAGGGACCTCTAGTAACCGCAGTTGGTCCTCCATCTTCTTCATCCAGTTTTGTCCTTATTCCGGGTTGGCATCTCCCTTGAACATTTCAGTTCAATTCTTACGGAGGGACTCATAATGAAATTTGACTCCATTCTGAGCAGGTGGTGGAGTTGGCGGATTGCCATTGCCGTTGCCGTTAGAATTTTCTATCCCTTGGAGGGTCGTTGCCACTATTGCTGCAATAGCCGCAATGTCCTCTGAAATGACCCTAACCTCTAATTTAATTAAATGAATGAGAAAAAGGAAATTTCGGAGTATTATTTATATTGCCATAATTAATATAGAAAAATTTTAAAAAAAAATTCGCCATGACCTATCTGTAAATGCTTAACCTGATCTGTCTCAACTCAGCATTTCAAAATAAAAGAAAGGCTCCCAAAAAGTTAAGAAACATCTCAAAATAAGCATAAGCATCTGTTTGGGTACAGTCCCAATGACAAAGAAGTGAGGAGGGATTAACAAGTTTACATGCCTAGTATCGAAGCAGGGAACCACATCCTGCTAAACAACTAAAAAAAAAACAAGTATAAATAATTCTTTATTACAAACAAATCAATACTGGAAAGTAAAGGGAAGCGACGGTCATGGGTGTGCTCCGCCAGATGCTATCAACCCTCGAGGTCCTGCCTGTTAGTCACTGGGAAATCATCTTCACCTGCACCAAGCAGATGTAGTGAGCATAAAGACCAAACAAAAATATGAGGTGAAATAACGAATAATAAATATACATGCACACACAATTAAAAATATCATATACTGAAAATACATTGTCTTTTCTTAACTGGGACTCTAGCAAAGAGAGAAACTTGGAAACATCACATGCAAGACTGAATCTAACTGACTGAAACTTAACTAAACTGCAATTGCATAGCAAGACAAAACATGTGGACTGAAAATACTGAACTGAGAACTGATAAACTGAACTGTAAACTGATAAACTGAATTGTGAACTTAGATCCTTAATTGTAACTCTGTGTTTTGATCGATCAATGGCTGCAATATACTATGCCGGCAAGACGCCGAGATCTCTCCCGACACGACATTGCTCCTTTTTATCTGATTTGGTAGGGATTCCGATATTTCTCTCGGCTGCACACTACCCGTCGTTTTGGTAGGGATTCCGAGATTTCTCCCGATCGCACACTACTCGTTGTTTTGGTAGAGATTCCGAGATGTCTTCCAGCCGCACACTACCCTTCAATTTGGCAAGTGAGTCGAGGCATCACTCAACCAACATTGTCCGTCTTGTCACAATCAACTCTCTTTGTTCAAAATACTTTTCTTTTCTTGACTCGACTCGAAGACTTAGACTGAATTTAAGAAAAATTACTTTCTTGCAAATATTTACTCGATTACGCGACTCACAAATAAATGATGAATGATAGTTGACAAGGATGGTGATTTAGGTGGCAAACCATAGCTAAGAGTCTAAACTTTACTTTTGTCACTTAGGACGTATCCCGAGCAATCCACTTGCAAAGCTTATAACTTACTCAATTCTTAATCAAAATGACTTCCGCTTGAAAACACGGTTTCCATGCACTCTATACTTAACTAGGAAGTCATCCTCGAGGTACAAATCTTATCCAATAATTTTTGGCAATAATGTTTTCGGGAAGCAACACTTAACACCTAAAACCCTGCACCTTAACATTCAATAGCCTAGAACTCGATCAAAACTTAACCGAATTAGTTCCCTCTTTACAAGACATTTCCCTAACATCCTAGGCTATTCCCAAACCCGTTCCCTAAGCCAAAACATGAGTATCACACCGTTTTACATGACCATAACCAGACAGCTCCCAACACTTGGCAAATCCTGCTTTGAAAGCTCATCCCCCTTCTCCAAAACTTAACCATTGAGCACCCATGTTCCCAACCCTTAACTCAAGACCTAGATCACTTCCTAGTCTCGCACAACCCTTAAGACTGACTTCCTCACAATCCAATACCCCAGCTCAAGTTTATCCCATGCCCCTGTCTAAGAACCGACCCCCCCATTCTCAACTCCCAAATCAACAGCCCTTCACTCAAACCTTGATAGCCATTTTCAAAATCCTAAGCACTACCATGTGAGCTAAATCTCAACCATGGAAGCCTCTAAATCATCATCCAAGATCACACAACAAAACAATTCACAAAAGCCCCAATACAGAGAAGCTTCGAAGAGGGCCATATGCAAATGAAATAACAGTAACATCTACTCACATTTTCCCAACACAAGAAAAAAAACATATATATATCATGAACACGTGCAACGCCGTAAGGAAACCCAAAAAAAAGGGGGCTCGAACAGCTTAAAAAAAGAGAGACAGCAACATTAATCGACTTCTAGGAAAATCTATCCAACACGAGATAACCAACGTATAACAAACACAAGAAAATAAAATACGTCAAAAATGAAACTGAATCTCGAATGGCTTATCCAAGAAATGAAAAACAGAGCACGTTCCATTAAGAAATCAGAAAAATTCGAGCTGCTTCCTTAAATCCAACAAAAATCGAAATGTAAGCAAGAAAACAAGCACATGTCATATTAATCTACTTAGTGCCTTGGTGGCCAAAGAAAGACCATGTTCTTGCCTTAAACTAATCAAAATCAGAAATGGAGGAAAGAGCTCGGTTGAGCTGTGATCGAGCCAAGGAGCGTCGGAAATCAGCTCGTATAGCAGGCGTCCGGGGAATACTACGCCAAAAAATAAAATGGAGCTGCTGCGGCCGAAGGTTGAAGGAGAATGAGAGTGCCGATCGGGAGAGTGAACGAGAAGAAAATTGAAGGGGATTGGATCGGCTGATTCTTGATGAAGGGGAAAAGAAATTGGGACGTGCAATTGGGCTTCTAAGTAAAGCCCTTTTGGGTCGTGTAACTAGTATTCTTAAAATGTGTAGGCAAATTCATACGTAATATGTAGAGTATTAGTCCCAAATTCCCCCGTAAACATTTTAAGTTTGAAAATTCAAGGATTAAATACCTAAATTTTATTCGCCAAAAGCTGGAACCGGAAGCCACTAAACTCAAAAATCCCATGAATAATTAACTTTAAATATTTTGAGCAACTATACTTTAAAGGAATTTAAACAACTAGGTCCAAGAAATTAAAATAAATACTTAAATATTTTGATGTCACAACGATAAATAAAATATTTAAATAGCAAACAGAGCGATTAAAATTATTTAAACAAACTTGACGAATGATTAAAAGTCATTCAAATAAATACACAAGCGGAATTAAAACCTTTACAATGACTTGGACAGTTAAAAGTTTTTAATTAGATAAGTTAGACATTTAAAATAAATTAAAGTGACTAACCGCTAAACTTAAGTTATTTAAAATAAATAAATTGGACAATAAAAATATTTAAATAAATAAGTTTAATAATTAAAATCATTTAAATAACTATCCAACTGCTCAAGTAATTTTTTTAAATAAGTAAACAAAATAGTTAATATCATTTACATAAGTAGGCTTAAACCTTTAAAATCTTTGAAAGAAATAAGTAGTCTAATAAAATAATTTAAATGAGTAAACTTAAACAATTAAAATAATTAATTTAATAGTCAGTAAAATAAAATCCTTTAAATAAATATTTAATATTTTATTAACACTTAATTCAAATAAAAAATTTAAATCAATTAAACTTAAAAATAATAAATATTAATATTTATTAAATTTAATTCATGAGATTTAGTAGATTAGATTTTAGGTACTACATCCTCTCTTCTAAGATTGATTCCTGGTGGCGGATTCTCGCTTCCGCCTTGGTTCGTGTTATTGCGTGTGTTTCATGGGGGTGCTCCGGTCATTTCTACAATAATGGAATTCTAAGAGTTTGTCGAAACATGATATTTTAAGAAGAAAATAGCGGAATAAATGAATCAATAACAAATCAACAGAATAAAAGTTATTTTATTGATTCCCAAAATGTCATGAAAGTAAACGAAACAAAAACAAGCTAAGTCTCAAAAATACCAATATATCAAAACCATGCTGAATAAAGGAAAAATCAAAACAGTGCTGAATAAAAGAACTAAGCTAGGTTGTAGCCTAATCTATGATTTCCCCATCGCCCGTGGCTTCATTTTCCGCCGGAATATCTTCGAGGCCCTCTTCTACCGCAAGGGCTGCCATATGGAGCTGATCAATGTACTCGAACGCGGCTAAGTTCTGCCCCTCAAGGTTTTGTATAGTGTGTTGCAGCTCTTGAACTTGGTTTTGAGCGTCACTTTTTTAGCAGAGAGGGCTTGCACTCGGCCTTGCAATTCTTGGATGTGGATTTCTGACTTACGACGCCACTGGCTCTCGTTACGTGCCTCCTGGTGGATTATGTCTTGGAGTTCCTTTATGTTAGCCAGGGTAGACGCTAGCTCCCTTTTTTGTTTCCTCGGGTTCATTCTCCTCCTTATTAAGGTAATATTCCAACCTTTCAACATCGGCTTCAAGATGGTCCCGATTCTCCTCTATCTCGCTCTTGTTAGCCTGCATCGTCTTCATTTCATCAATCATCTCCTCTTTCTCGTAATGCTCCACGTACAGTGAAGATCTCAATGACTCGATAATTTGATATTTGTTTCGAACAATGTTTTTGCGTGCCGTAACTCTCTGGTGTGAGCCATCTCCCTAGAATAAAGAGGAATGGATTAAGGTCAGAATTCAAATGATGAACATTTCAGGCAGAATTGATATAGAAGAAGATTTTCGGGCAATTTTTCCAAAAATGTAAATGTTTGAGGTTTTCCTAGGATTGAAACTACTGATCATAAGGAGTATGATACGATCGACGAAATCAAATTCCGAGTTTCCCAAGAAAAGTTATAGGCAATACCGATATTTCCAAAAATAGCAAAAACACGAATTCGAGGGCTCAAACGGCTGAATTTGGGCTAAACGTGTCACTGATCATACATATTATGTGTTTGACGCAAAGGGTCGTTTCGGGTCAGGATCCGTTGAGCATGGGCCAAAATTTGACAACGTCAAATTTTTCGGTACGGAATCCCATCTGGATTTATGAACCTAGCGGGCTCTGATATCACTTCAATGTCACGCCCCGAGATCGAGTCATTCCACCGGCGTTGTTTCAAATTCACACAAATTATAAAACAATCAGCCTCGTAGTACAGTATATACCAAACCAGTCTATTCTCATAAACAAATTCCAAAACATGTCTTTACAACTCGATAATCCAAAAATTATTAAAAAAAAACTAACAAAACTCGCAGAAGCGTCTAAAATTTAAATAACCAAAATAATAAATTGAGTAATCCAAAAACAAGGAGTATCATAATCAAAATAAAAATCTTCCTATCACGATCCCCAAAACTGATCTTGTTCTCGTTCATCTAAGTCGCCATCTTCATCATCTAGGAGAAAAAAGTAAGGGGAGAGTGTTTTGGGAAACTGTAATGCCCGAAAAATCCATAAATGCAGTCACGAGTATTAATAGGATTTTAAATGAAATTTAAATGGTTTTATTTTATCTATTTATGACTTAAAGGTTATTTTTAATTAAATGCATTTAGGTGATGTTTTAATAATTTAAAAGTTTGTGGTTGCAACTAATGGGCCGACTTCAAAGCCCATTAGGTACAAATTATTTGAGCGTGTAACTATTATTCTTAAAAATTTCTTCTCACCTCAGCAGCCGCCTCTCCCTCTCCTCTTCCCAATCACCATTTCTCCAACTCGTCTCCAATTGAGCAGCTGACGTATTTTGCTCATATCTTCTTCGTCCAGTGTCCAAACTTCGATCCGTTTGATGAGTTTTCTTCCTTACATCCGTAGCTTCAATTTGAACCATGAATTGCTATTTTTTGTGGATGCTTCTACCTAGATCTAAGCCTTCTTGTAAGATAATTTTTCACATGTTTCCTATTGCAATTCTTCCTTGATTTTGTTTTTGGTTTTTGGTGTTTCCTCACCATGTAAAGGTGTTATTTTGAGCTTAGAAACAACTGAACAATTTTTTGGATTTCATCTTCCTTCGGCTACCTTTTTAACATGTCTCGATTCCATTTGAGTAAGGCTAGATCTTTACAAGTCCAAATTGATTCCATTCTTCGAAGAACAAAGTCAAGTGCAAGTTTTTCAAGCAAATTTTAAGTTTTGAAACCCATTCAAGAGTATAATTATTTTGATATGAAAATATATGTTGATGTGCATGTTTTTATGGTTTTATGATTTTGAAGAAGCATGAAATTGTGAGTATGAAGTTATGAATTGTTGTAATCGTGAAACGTGGATAGTTCTTGACAAGTATTGAATTATGGTTTGAGAAGTTTAATCTTTTGAAGGTTTGATGTGTTTTTGAATTTTTAATGAAAGTTTATTCATGTTTTGTAACATGAAAAATATGAGTTTTTAGATTTTAAAAGAGTTGAGTTAGTGTTGAGGTATTTTTAGATTGATTTGTTTTGAAGCAAAGTTGTTCAAGTTGTATTATTTCTTTTGATCCAACTCTTTGTAAAAGTTGATGTTTTGGAAGTGTTCAACCAAGCTTCTAAGTGTGTAATTGAAGGATGAGTTTTGAATGAGTTTCGAGAAAAGTTTATTTCATTTTCGCAGAAAAATATTGCAGGACATGGACCCTAGAAGGCCCTCTAAGTCAAGGTCCATGTGCCTTCGGCTTTTGAGACTTTAATGCATGGACCAAGTCATGGAGGTGGCACATGGTCCGTGCATGGGTCCGTGTATGGGTCCAGATAAGGATCTGTGCGGTTTTAACAAGTTTCTGTACTGACACAGTTTTGTAGGACAAGCTTAACTTTTTACTAATAAATCTAATTGTGATTAAACCAGCAGCATTTTAAATCCAAGACAAAGGGCTACAACTTTTATTTTTACTATTTTTCCAAATTCTGGCCGCAACATAGAGTTTGAATATAACGCCCGGTATTATTTAATTTTAATCCGAGAATATTTAATTTGGGAATATTTAGAGTTTTGATTTAAATTTTAATATTCTTAAATTATTTATGATTGAAATTGAATGAAATGAAAAATTGAGGACCAAATTGCAATTAGTGAAAACTTGAGGGGCCAAAGTGCAAAATTCTTATGTTTAGTGGGACACTTGTTATTCTGAAAGGTATTCACGTGTTTGGTACAACATTTCATCAGAAATTGAGAGGAAGAAACCGAGAGTGCAAAGGAAAGGAACCCGAGTTTCATTCTTCATTTTCAAATTGCAATATCTTGAGTTCCGGTTATCCAAATTCGATTCCGAAAAGTGTTTTGGAATCCTTGCGACGAGGCCTTTGAATTGATGTAAGTTTTCTTTTGATTATTCATGGTTTGAGAATTCGAAAATGGCAGAGATCAGATTTGTGTATGAATTGGTGTTGTTGAACTTCTATGTTGTGTTCAATTGAAGTCGGGTTGAAGACGGTTGTTGTATCAGTTTTGTATGAATTTCCAGCACTTAATTCGAAATTCTTAACATTTGATATGCTGGTTTTGAGTAATATACAGCTGATATATGATGTATATGGTTATAGAATTGATTTAGTTGAGTTTCGGGATGCCGAATTATACCGTAACGCCGTCAAACTTGTGAATTGAAGCTGTTTTGCTTGCTTATGTTTGAGCTGCCATTGAAATGAGTTAAAGCTGATATTTCCTTGGTAAATATGCTGTGATTTCAGTTCATAAATAGGGGACGTCAATTTGAGAAGTCCGACTTCGAAACCGATAGAAGAAAGAACAAGATTTGAACAGCTAGAAGACACCTTAAACATCACATTTGAAAGGTAAAAGTGGACTACTATTTGAATGGGATTAAAACTCGAGATGGTTTGTATCGAGTTCCCTAAATCACATACTTAATTGATTACTTGCTTTTATATGACTTGTGGAATGAGTTTATGATATTAATGGATGCTATATTGATGTTATATGTTGCATTCATATTGAGAAACCAATTCCTTCATTTTGAAATGAACGGAAACGTTCAATTAGATGATTTGAGGGATTATATATGTATGGCCTGGGTGGTTGACTTAGCCTAGCGTCTGAATTGCATATATAGTGGCTTCAAAGTCTAGAGAAGCAAGATAAGTAGCCCCACCTCGATCGGGAGAGTCGGTGGTTTAGTTACGATATCTTCTTCTCGGGATCCCAACCGATGAAATGATAGAATTCTTTAGCGAACCCTGTTTTAAAGCATGCATTGTATTTTATTTTATATCATGAGTTTGATATATATAATTTGATATTCATGTTAGTTGTTTTTACTGGGAAAATATGTTTCTCACCGGAGTTATCCGGCTATTGTTGTGTTGTATGTGTCATGGAAATAGGCGGGAGTGGAACAGGGCAGAAGCGAACTTGAAGAACAGAGAATAAGGGATTAGCGTGATGATCTGGTATAGTTGTTGAGTTGCTGTCACTTGTTTGATAAGATCAAGAGTTATGTTGTGTAGTTGTTAAACTTGAATCTTGTCTACTTTACAATATAAGTTGATCCTATGTTAGAGTTGGAGTTGTACACTTGATAGACTTGAGTTTATGTCTAGAGTGTTTACTACTTGAACATGGAATTATACTTGATCTTGTAATCATATTTGAATTAGATGTTTTACTCTTGTAATGAGATGTTAATGTATATGTTGTTGTCTTGATCATGACTTTTATACCATGTTGAATGCATGAGTGAATTGGTAGAATGGCTAAGTAGGACTTGTTAAGTTTTGACAGCAGCTGGGCAGGGATCTTATTTTTGCTGCTCGCACTAGTAGAAAAATCGCTTAAGACTTCGGTTAATAACCGAAGTCGTAGGCACTTAATTACCGAAGTAGTGTCACGTGAAGTAATAGGGTACCTTTTTACTTCGCTGAATCGCCGAAGTCTTATACCTTAAATTACCGAAGTCTTTGGTCATTTTTTGAAAGCAGAATTGAACAGGTGCCGAAGTAAAAACATATATTTTACTTCGCTCATTTCATAAGTTACGAAGTAAAACATATGCTTATACTTCGTCAATTAAAGAAATTGCCGAAGTAAAATGTATTCTTTTACTTCGATTTTTAATGAAATTTTCGAAGCAAAAGATATGCTTATACTTCGGCAATTTTACTAATTGACGAAGTAAAAGACATTCTAAAAAACAAAAAAAAAATTTAAAATAATATAAAATTTTCAATATTATAAATAAACCAAAATTTAAAATTTCAAAATAAAATTTAATATACAATTTTTTAGTATTACAAATACCTCGAAATTAAATTCTAATGCAATGCACACTACAAAAAATACAAATTTTTTTTTTCAGAAACTAGGGACTAGAGGCGTGAACAAATAATAGAATTGTACAAGTAAATGGATGCAAATCATATTCTAAACTTAACACGCAAAACTCAAACACATTCAGGTCGGCCCTGTACTTCGCTCACCCACTCGTAAAGCCAGCCATCACCTCCAAAAGCAATCCATAATGCAAAGCCCATATTCAGTTCCTGAAAAAATAATTAATAACAATGATAGACTTTAATCAAAAATTATTTTTTCTTGATTTCATCCTTCCACTTGATCTAATCACTATGATAGGTACTGACAAGATTCATAAGACATTTAATCCCATAAAACACAAACTAGTTTTCATACAAGTGCACTTTCATCCAATTACATGTGATGAAATCATACGGCATATTAAAAAAACACACAAAAAATACAATTCAAATCAAACTACAAGCTTCAACAGAATCTTAGCGATGAATCTTGCATTTTTTTAAATCATAACAAAAATTTTTCATTTTTTCATTTGATCACACCTAACTCCTTAATAACCTGCAAAGATCTAATCACTCAACTAACTCTAGGATGAAAAATAGACACTAAATTAAAGATAGCTTAAATCACATTAGACAGTATTTTCAAATCACACCCAAAAATAAAAAAAATGGCATACTTTAAAACTGCATCTCCGAGTGTTTCCAACCTTTCCAAGGAAAAACGTTCTTCACATCCTACTATGGTGAGAGCTTCCAAAATCTGATCATGAATGAAATTATTAGATCAAGTCATTAAATACCAAAGGAATTACAATTAAAGTTAATTGTTAACAGCTATAAAGGCACATATCACCGATCTTGGAATATTTAAATCTCAGTATGATGTGCTATTTCTTGCCTAAGTTGGCTAGCCAACATCAAAGACTCCATTCGGTGCATTAGTGAAGGTAACAAGTCGAGTGATTTCATTGCATTTGTTCTGAGGTCAGTTCCAATCAGAAGTTCTTATGGCGGTATACGTTCAGGTTGAGATGACTTTATCCCACTACCTTTTGTTTTACGTTTACAAGAAGCACCCAAAAATTAAGAAATTATTTGATGGAGTTGTTCTAGCATTCAAGCATTCAAAGAAACATGCAAGATCTGAAAATTCATTATCCAGACACCCATTTGTCTCAATCTATCACAAGAAGAAGATGAATTCAAGGATGACTGTTGTAAAAAATGTTGTTTTTCAACTATTTTAAATGACCATTTTTGTTGTAGTGTCGTCTCCTTGAATTAAAAAAAATTCTAAAACTTTCGTGCCATAACAAGTTTTCTTTTTGTCAATATTTCAAGAAAAGGGTTCCTCTTAAAACAACATAAAAAATTGAACTGTTCTCCTAAATTTTCTTATATCTTTCTAAGTATCGACAGCAAAATTAAGTAAAAAACCCAATTTCTGGACACGCTCTATGAAATAGATAATATAAACATTAATGCATATACATGCATAATTGAATATATATGCACACATTCTAACAAAAAATTGTGTTCTGTATAGGTAAGGAGAATTACATAATATATATTAAAGAGAACAGAATACACCTGATACATCAAGCAAAATACATTCCCTTCCTCATTTAATTTGCAGGTCTCAAACCATTTAAATACTACTTACATTTAGATATTGTATCAAAAGACATTAACTTTTATAAACAAACATAAGTATAAGACACTGTCAAAATTTTAAACAAGCTTTTTCTGTAGAAGAACCAATAAACCATTATGACTCTAAAAATTGTTGACACGCCAACAACAATGGGAAATTGAGACTAAACGAACATTAAAATGCTTAAATAAGTATCAAAAGTTGTAGGCAGCCAAACCTCAATCCTCCAGTTCTAAATACGGTTTAAGGCCTAGGAAAAATAGGAATTAAATTGTAATTTTTAGGTTCTTATTTTTAATTTTCTAGATTATTTAGGTTGATCCTCAATATAGGAATAAAATTGGCGGTTGTATGGCGCCGGTTGGTGCGTTTCAGTTGTACTAAAGCTTGGACTACACCACATCCACCCTATATTGTTTAAATTGATATCAATGAAATAAAATAAATGGCATAGTGTCATCTTTATTAAAATTAAAAATCATAAAATAAAGTATCAAAATTAACATGCATATTCCTTAGCATGTTTTAAGTCAAACTCATTTGGTAGGGTATAACTTTTACTAAGATAAAAAAGACAAATTCCACATAGAGTGAAGGGGAAAAAACAAATGCAATACATTTACCTGAAAGATCCCATGGTGCAAAATTATGAATGTTGATCTCCGAAATAGCTTCAAAATGAAGCTTCTTTCCCATAACCTTCCTCTTGAGATAGTACATCACCAGCTCAACATCAGTGGGATGAAATCGAAAACCCGAGGGTAGGGTGAGGGACATCCTTGCCATTGAAAGACAAGAAAAGGACACACGGAATCCAACTTATTTAACTTTACAACAAAATTTATCCTGCACTCAACTTTTATCTAACCTTTTCCATGGGAAAACACCCCTATAGCAATAAAAAACAAAGAAAATAAAATATTAAAATGTAAATAAACCACAATTTTCTGGACGGTAAACCTTCCACTAAACTACAAGAATGATGGTCAGGTCCAATGACGAAATAAGACATTGGTGGAGCACCAAATCCAATCTTGGTTCTTGAAATAGAAAGTACTCCCGATTAACCATTGATGCTTCTTGTTGGGATCAAAATGCATTTGGTGTGCAAAACAAGCCCTACCATATTCAGTACACAAGTTTATAACACAAAAACACTGATAAAACACTTCCAAAAAAAACACCAATAAAACCCTCTTCAAATAAATAAAGACGTGTCATATGACTCATACAATCTAAAATCGATTCATGGCCAAAAGGAATGAGTTTTACTTATATGTGGGCACAAGATATAATGAGATACAGTAATCAAGATGCAATTTATGTGTACAAAAACCTTAGCAAACTAAAAACAAAAAGCATTTAAAAAAGATACATAATAGAATTTTGAGGAACCACAACAAAATAGCATTTTGAGGAACCACATCAAATTAAATAAACGCAAGCGTAAAAAATCAAATAATAAACATATCACAAAATAAATGTTGATTTGAAATACTACATTTGGAACTCGACCACAAGGAAAAGAAGCCAAGTTCTATCAGTACTTCGAGGATGGGCGATACTGAAGCAGAAACATTAGAACTGGAACCTAATGAACCAACAATTGCTGGCTGCAAAAGAAGTTGCGCGTGAGGATTTAAAACTAAAAATATGAAACATTTGAAGAAAGGTACGCAAGAAAATAGAAATTACATTTTCGTAATTTGATTGGATTTGTAATTTGGATTTTGGGGTTAATACCAGTTTTGATAATAAACCAATGATAAAAACATATATACCCAAAACACCAGCCATAACTACCGGCACGATGGATTTCATCACCAACTCTTGTCGCATCACACCCATGAACGCCACCCCAACACCGCTCTTCGCCGTTCCATACACGGCTCCCATACTCGCAGAGACAGAGATGAAATAATCAAAACAAAATATTAGATCTGAAAAAATTTGAAGGCATCGTGAAGCTTGAGGTTTCTGGATCTCAAGGAAGCATCGATCGCGCTGCTTGGCATCACGATTACTCAGGAGAGTTAGGAATTTTTGCAGACGGAGTGGAATTGATCTCCGCAGGCGGAAGTGAAGATCGAGAATGGAGATAGAGAGAAAGCGCCAAGGAGATAATGAAGATACAGAGAAAGGTGAAAGGGATAAGTCAAGGGTTACCGTTTCAATTTTTTTACTTCATCACTTTTCACATAAATTTTATTTTTTTCCCTTTTTACTTCGTCAAAAATAAATTACCGAAGTAAAATATTACTTAGAATTATTAGTGAAGCCCGGGTTTTGTAAAATCTGAAGTAAAAGATGTGTTTTTACTTCGCTAGTCTTATTACTGAAGTTGATTGTTACATATTACTTCGTAATTAATAATTGCCGAAGTAAATAGTAGCGAAGTAAAAGCCCCAATTCTACTAGTGTCGTTTGGCCTGCGCACGGGCGAGCCTTGCTCGCGCGCGCGCGCAGGCTCGGCCATGGGGCTCCTGCCCCATTGAGCTGCGCACGCGCGAGGGGTGACCCCGCGCGCGCACAGGTCATTAATTATTAAAAAAAAATAAAAAAATTTCTTTTGGTTTTGGCTTTGATGCTTGGCCTTAATTCATGAACCTTAGATTATTATTTGATTCGAGAGATTAAGAACCGGGTCGTCACAACAGGTGGTATCAGAGACAGAAAATTCTGGACTGAGTTAGATAGCGAGTGGGGTAGATCGAGTCATCTTCCTTGCTTACTTATTTTGTAATGCTATGATTTAATTACATGTTGTAAATGCTAGCATATTTTACTTTCAAGTATTTGATTACATGATGTTGTATTTATTTTATTTGAAAGTATGATTTACACTGGTTAAAGATGCATGCTTATTGGAATATCTGAAATGGTTAGAGGCAAGTGTTCTGTTGTTTTATGACATGCTACCTGATTATCTGAATTGATTGGAAGCATGTTTTATATGAGTACCATGATTATTTATTTAAGATTGAATCAGAACCGAGTCTTGATCAGAGGTAAGATGATCAGAGGAGGATTGAGATCGATTTGATGATTGTGGTATTCTAACCATTTTGATAATCAGATATGTCTCGACGACCTGGACGACCACCTCTTAGACCAAAAGTTCCTACTCCTCTGCCAGAACATACAGCTGTAGCACCGACAGTGCCAAAAACTACAGAAATTCCTAGCAATGAACAAGGAAGTACCTCTCGAGATATGACAGATATGACCGCCACTCCGATGGAAACATTGCTGAAAAGATTCCAATCCTATAAGCCGCCAACACTAAAAGGTACTGAGAATGCGGTTGAGTGTGAAGGTTGGCTTGATGATATGGAAATGTTATTTGATGCACTTGATAGTGGTAATGAACGAAGAGTCAGACTGATAGAGCACCAGTTGCATGAGGTTTCAAAGAGTTGGTGGTTCACAACAAAGAAAGCTCTGGAGCGTAGAGGAACTGTACTCACCTGGAACATCTTCAAAACTGAATTCTACCAACGCTTCTTTCCGGTGTCTTACCGCAAAGACAAGGGTGCTGAATTTGATAATCTGAAGCAGGGAAATTTAAATATTGAAGAATATGTTGCAAAGTTTTCTACCTTGCTACGCTTTGCTCCACATGTTGCTGATAGTGATGAGGCAATGGCTGATCAGTTCATTAATGGACTGCATCCAGATGTATTTACTTTGGTGAACACAAAGAGACCGAATACTTTTGCTGAGGCCTTGAATAATGCCAAAGGAGCGGAAGCTGGTTTGATACAACAGCGAGGAGCTTCGTATGCCGCTTAGCCTCTGAGACAGTCACAACCCCCAGCACCAACTTCACAACAACCTCCTCGATTTGATAATGGTGGTAGCAGCAGTGGTAAGAAGAAATTTTGGCAAGCTCGAGGAAAACAGTTTAAGAGATTAGGGAGTAGTTCATCGAGTTCTAGTGGTTCAAAACCGAAGTCTGGAATGTTTTGTAACAGTTGTGGTGGAAGTCATCCGACCGATCAGTGCCGAGTTATATTTGGGAGTTGCCATATATGCCATCAGCCGGGCCATTTTGCGAGGGTGTGTCCTCAAAGAGGTTTTGGACAGTCACGAGGTACAGAGTCATCACGATCAGTGGCTCAACCTACGAGACAAGCCTCCTCTGTCCATTCCTTCCAACAATCACAACCACAAAAACAGACAAGGCCAGGAGGGAGTCAGACAGGTAATCAGCCTTCGAGACAACAGGCTCATGTCTTTGCACTGACGGAAGAACAGGCACAGGGAGCACCAGATGATGTGATTGCAGGTAACTGTTCTCTTTATGGTTATCCTGCCTATGTATTGATAGATACAGGTGCATCTCATACGTTTATCTCTGAACTATTTGCATTATTACATGCTTTGACTGTTGAATCATTACCTGTTGTAGTATCTGTCTCTTCACCTTTGTGGAGAGGTCTTATATCCATGCAGATAGTTAAGAATTGTTTGCTACAGTTTGATGGTAATGGGATAGAGATAGATTGTATTGTGCTTGGTCTGTCTGATTTTGATTGCATTATCGGGATTGATATGCTAACCAAGTACAGAGCTACCGTAGACTGTTTTCAAAAAGTGGTGAGGTTCAGACCCGAGATGGCTGGAGAATGGAAATTCTATGGTAAGGGTTCTCGTGCTAAGATTCCTCTGATTTCGGTATTATCTATGACTCGACTTTTGCAGAAAGGAGCAGAGGGATTTATTGTCTATACAGTTGATGTTCTGAAAACTAGCCCGAACCTGGCTGACTTGCCAGTGGTTAGTGAATTTTCAGATGTTTTCCCTGATGAAATTCCAGGATTACCTCCGTATCGTGAGATTGATTTCAGCATAGAACTGATGCTAGGTACTGTACCGATTTCTAAAGCACCTTATCGAATGACACCAGTGGAATTGAAAGAGTTGAAAGAACAATTGGAAGATTTACTGGCCAAGGGAAACATTCGACCCAGTGTTTCTCCTTGGGGTGCTCCAGTATTATTTGTCAGAAAGAAAGACGGTTCCATGAGACTTTGTATCGACTACCGGCAACTGAACAAGGCAACGGTAAAGAACAAATATCCTTTGCCTCGTATTGATGATTTGTTTGATCAGTTGCAGGGTTCTGCTGTTTATTCCAAGATCGATCTGAGATCTGGGTACCATCAGCTGAGAGTTAGAAATTCTGATATTCCGAAAACTGCTTTCAGAACCAGGTATGGCCACTATGAGTTTATAGTTATGCCATTTGGTCTGACGAATGCTCCAGCTGTGTTTATGGCTTTGATGAACCATGTTTTTCAGAAATATCTTGATGAATTCGTGATAATATTTATTGATGATATTCTGATATATTCGAAGAATTTGATTGATCATTCTGAGCATTTGAGAACTGTGTTAAAGACTTTGAGAGCTGAGAAACTGTATGCTAAACTGTCGAAATGTGAGTTTTGGCTGAAACAGGTTGTTTTTCATGGACATATCATATCCAGAGATGGTATATCTGTTGATCCAAGTAAAGTCAAGGCAGTGATCAATTGGTTGAGACCAACATCTGTTCCTGAAATTCGTAGTTTCATGGGTTTGGCTGGGTATTATCGCCGGTTCATTAAAGATTTTTCTAGTATTGCGAAACCAATTACTCAGTTAACTCAGAAGAATGCTCCATTTATCTGGTCTGGAGCTTGTGAATCCAGTTTTCTTGAATTGAAGAAACTACTGACCAGTGCACCAGTCTTGACGATTCCTTCAGGTACTGGTGGTTTCACTGTTTATTGTGATGCATCTCATCGAGGTTTGGGATGTGTATTGATGCCGCGAGGGCATGTGATTGCTTATGCCTCGAGACAGTTGAAGCCTCACTAGACCAGATACCCAATTCATGATCTTGAATTGGCCGCCATTGTATTTGCTTTGAAGATTTGGTGACATTATCTGTACGGGGAACAGTTTGAGATTTATTCTGATCACAAGAGTCTGAAATATTTGTTTTCACAGTCAGAACTGAATATGAGGGAACGTAGATGGCTTAATTTGCTTAAAGATTTTGATTGTGAGATTAAATATTATCCGAGAAAATCGAATGCAGCTGCTGATGCACTGAGTCGAAAGGTATGTTCTTTATCTCTATCGACGATTGGTGTATCCCATTTGATTGAAGACTGTTGTTTTTCTGGATTAGTATTTGACACAAATTGTCAACCTCTTCGACTTTATCAAATCAAGTTGAACCAGAGTTAATTGTGAGAATTAAAGATGCTCAGAAACTTGATCAGAATGTGCAGAATTCGATTGAAAAATTCCGGTCAGGGCATGTATCTGAATACCAGGTTCGAGATGATCTTTTATATGTTAACAATCGCCTTGTAGTGCCTAATATTTCTGATGTGCGACAACAACTACTGAAAAAGGCGCACTGTAGCCGTTATAGTATTCATCCTGGAGGTAGGAAGATGTACAATGATCTAAAGATGCAATACTGGTGGAAACAAATGAAATCATATATCACTGATTTTGTGTCTCAATGTCTTAATTGTCAACAAGTGAAGGCTGAAAGGAAGAAACCGCCTGGTTTATTGCAGAGTGTATCAGTGCCTGAATGGAAATGGGATCATATTTCCATGGACTTCGTGACAAAGTTACCTCGATCTTCCAGAGGTTGCGATGCTATCTGGGTGATTATCGATAGATTGACAAAATCAGCGTGTTTTATTCCTTATCGCATGACATATAGACACGACCAGATGACAGAGATTTATGTCCGAGAAGTTGTCAGATTACATGGAGTGCCGAAGTTTATTGTATCAGATCGTGATCCTCGATTTACATCACACTTCTGGTACAGCTTACAGAGTGCTTTAGGTACTCAACTACACTTGAGCACAGCATATCATCCACAGACAGACGGACAGTCTGAGTGTACCATTCAGACCTTGGAGGATATGTTGAGAGCTGTAGTGCTTGATTCTGGCACGAGTTGGCAAGATTCACTACTACTTTGTGAATTCTCGTAGTACAACAGCTATCAATCGAGTATTGAAATGGCTCCGTTTGAAGCGTTGTACGGTAAAAAATGTCGATCTCCTATTTACTGGGATGATATTTCAGAGGTACCTGACGTTGGGCCTGACATGATTCGAGATATGACTAAACAGGTGAAGCTTATTCAGAAAAGAATGAAGACAGCTCAGGACAGACAAGCGAAGTATGCCAATGTTCGACATCGACCTTTGTCTTTTGAACAGGGGGATAGGGTGTTTCTGAAGATTTCTCCGTTCAGAGGCACTGTACGATTTGGAAAGCGAGGGAAGTTGTCTCCACGTTATATTGGTCCGTATGAAATTCTTGAGAAAATAGGCAATCTTGCCTACCGATTAGCTTTACCTCCGTCTTTGTCTGGAATACATGATGTCTTTCATGTATCGATGCTTCGAAAATATCTAGTTGATGAATCTCATGTGCTTCAATCTGATGAGGCTGAACTCGACGAAACCTTGAGTTATTTTGAAAAGCCAATTCAGATTCTTGATCGTAAGGAGAAGCAACTTCGAACGAAAACTATTCCGCTTGTGAAGGTTCAGTGGAGTCGTCATGGGATTGAAGAAGCAACTTGGGAGACTGAATCGGACATGAGACAACGATTTCCAGAAATGTTTCTCTGATGTGAGTATCTTCTTCAGTTTTTCTGTTATCTGTGTATATGATATGCTGATAGTATTTGAGATTTCGAGGACGAAATCGTGTCTTAGTGGAGGAGAATTGTAACGCCCGGTATTATTTCATTTTAATCCGAGAATATTTAATTTGGGAATATTTAGAGTTTTGATTTAAATTCTAATATTCTTAAATTATTTAGGATTGAAATTGAATGAAATAAAAAATTGAGGACCAAATTGCAATTAGTGAAGACTTGAGGGGCCAAAGTGCAAAATTCTTATGTTTAGTGGGACACTTGTTATTTTGAAAGGTATTCGCGTGTTTGGTACAACATTTCATCAGAAATTGAGAGGAAGAAACCGAGAGTGCAAAGGAAAGGAACCCGAGTTTCATTCTTCATCTTCAAATTGCAATATCTTGAGTTCCGGTTATCCAAATTCGATTCCGAAAAGTGTTTTGGAATCCTTGCAACGAGGCCTTTGAATTGATGTAAGTTTTATTTTGATTCTTCATGGTTTGAGAATTCGAAAATGGCAGAGATCAGATTTGTGTATGAATTGGTGTTGTTGAACTTCTATGTTGTGTTCTATTGATGTCGGGTTGAAGACGGTTGTTGTATCAGTTTTGTATGAATTTCCAGCACTTAATTCAAAATGCTTAACATCTCATATGCTGGTTTTGAGTAATATACAGCTGATATATGATGTATATGGTTATAGAATTGATTTAGTTGAGTTTCGGGATGCCGAATTATACCGTTACGCCATCAAACTTGTGAATTGAAGCTGTTTTTCTTGCTTATGTTTGAGCTGCCATTGAAATGAGTTAAAGCTGATATTTCCTTGGTAAATATGCTGTGATTTCAGTTCATAAATAGGGGACATCAATTCGAGAAGTCCGACTTCGAAACCGATAGAATAAAGAACAATATTTGAACAGCTAGAAGACACCTTAAACATCACATTTGAAAGGTAAAAGTGGACTACTATTTGAATGGGATTAAAACTCGAGATGGTTTGTATCGAGTTCCCTAAATCAGATACTTAATTGATTACTTGCTTTTATATGACTTGTGGAATGAGTTTATGATATTAATGGATGCTATATTGATGTTATATGTTGCATTCATATTGAGAAACCAATTCCTTGATTTTGAAATGAACGGAAACGTTCAATTAGACGATTTGAGGGATTATATATGTATGGCCTGGGTGGTTGACTTAGCCTAGCGTCTGAATTGCATATATAGTGGCTTCAAAGTCTAGAGAAGCAAGATAAGTAGCCCCACCTCGATCGGGAGAGTCGGTGGTTTAGTTACGATATCTTCTTCTCGGGATCCCAACCGATGAAATGATAGAATTCTTTAGCGAACCCTGTTTTAAAGCATGCATTGTATTTTATTTTATATCATGAGTTTGATATATATAATTTGATATGCATGTTAGTTGCTTTTACTGGAAAAATATGTTTCTCACCGGAGTTATCCGGCTATTGTTGTGTTGTATGTGTCATGGCAATAGGCAAGAGTGGAACAGGGCAGAAGCGAATTTGAAGAACAGAGAATAAGGGATTAGCGTGATGATCTGGTATAGTTGTTGAGTTGCTGTCACTTGTTTGATAAGATCAAGAGTTATGTTGTATAGTTGTTAGACTTGAATCTTGTCTACTTTACAATATAAGTTGATCCTATGTTAGAGTTGGAGTTGTACACTTGATAGACTTGAGTTTATGTCTAGAGTGTTTACTACCTGAATATGAAATTATACTTGATCTTGTAATCACATTTGAATTAGATGTTTTACTCTTGTAATGAGATGTTAATGTATATGTTGTTGTCTTGATCATGACTTTTATACCATGTTGAATGCATGAGTGAATTGGTAGAATGGCTAAGTAGGACTTGTTGAGTTTTGACAGCAGCTGGGCAGGGATCTTATTTTTGCTGCTCGTTTGGCCTGCGCACGGGCGAGCCTTGCTTGCGCGCACGCGCAGGCCAGGCCATGGGGCTCCTGCCCCATTGAGCTGCGCACGCGCGAGGGGTGACCCCGCGCGCGCACAGGTCATTAATTATAAAAAAAATATATTTCTTTTGGTTTTGGCTTTGATGCTTGGCCTTAATTCATGAACCTTAGATTATTATTTGATTCGAGAGATTAAGAACCGGGTCGTCACATTGAATGCTTGAAGTAGGCTACTCCAGAACAGGCCGCACTCGAGCAGGAACTTTTTGCCGCTCGAGCGAGTTGGGTTCTGTCCCAAAGTTTTGTATGCATGTTTTTAAGTTTTAAATGTATTTTTATGATGTATTAAGGTGTTTTAAGTATGTTTAAGAGTTCCCATGTAAAAAGTATCAAGTTGTTTATGTCAAGAACAAAAAGAACGGCTCACGTGAATCGATTATGTTATGTATGCATTTACATGTCTAAATTTCATTCATGAAACCTATGTTTAATATGAAAGTATGATTTTTATTATCTACAATATGCATGAAGTTATTGAGTAAAGATTTATGTTTATGAAATGAAAGGTAAGACGAAAATTACGATGTTTCAATGATTCTTCATAATGAATGAAATGATATGATGAAATGAAAGATGATGAAGCATGAATGAATTATACGGTACGTGAAAAATATTTTTGATGATTTATGCGTTTTGTGATGATTATACAGGTTATGCACTTCGGGATGAGCTCCGAAGCGGTTATCCAAAAAATGAAAGTTTACGAGCGTAATGTCATATGTTTGTTGTACAACATGAAACTATGAATGGCTCGTTATGGCAATTACCACAATACACATATTTCATCACCCCAAAATGATAAGTTTTTATGTTATGTTCATGTTAAGATGCCATTTCAAGTCTCATGATTTTCATATGATTTTAATTGCATATATTTCATCAAGGAACAGAGTAGTAATGTTGTGTAATAATGCATGAAGTTTATTTTCAAGTTCTTTAAGTTAAGTATTAAGATGTCCATGTTTAAGTTCTTTTCATTTTAAAGAATTTTGAAGGTTATGTTCAAGTCTTTTAAGTTTAAAGTATTTTGATGTTATTATGTTAACGATATGCATGTTTAAGCTTGTTGAGTCTTTAAATTCACTGTACTTAAATGGTGCAGTTGGATTAAGAAGTTTTGAATTAGAGACTTTGGTAGAATGATTGAAGAATCCAAGAGGCGAAAAAGTTGCATGGCACGACAGTTCTGAAGATCTGACATTTTTTTAAAGCAAGAAAATTTTCATATGTTTTGTAGTGACCCGTATCCATAATTAATGATTAATGAGTATATTAATCATGTGATCATGTTTTGAATTATTAATACATGATTAAGGAAATTTTGGTTGGATTAACGAACTTCAGAAATGGATTCAGAATGATCGGAAATGGCCCGAAGGATGACCAGGAACGGACGCAACGTTCGTCAGGCAGAATGGACACAACGATGGAGAACGGACGTTCCGTTCCGTGTCTATAAATATGAGGGCCGAGACTTCATTTGAGGTGAACCAATTCCTCTCTTCTCTCTCGATTCCTAGGCCTTCTAACTCAGATCTAGGGAGATCTAGGCATCCTATCATGATTTCGAAAATGGCACAGCGATCTAGACGTCGTAGCGGAGCTGTGGCCTAGTTTTGAGGCTATCGACATCAAATGGCTAACGACGGACGCAGGTATAGCTTTGGCTTCCTAAAAATATTTAGAAGTATGCAATAGCTTAGTTAAGTCTTTTAGAGCTTAATTATTGATGCATGGGTAATTGCATTGTAGTAGCAGTAGACTGGACTAGTAGGCTTGGAGTCTAGACCAGCGGAGCTAGGTTTTGACCAGCAGTGTTAGAGGTACGTAAGTACTGACCGAGATAGCCGACATGATATATTTTCATGTATTTTGCATGAGTATGTGCTATATGTTTTATCATGTTTTACCACGTTTTACTGCCTTAGCACATGCATGATTTTACGTGTGACTGCATCCTAAGAGATGTGAGTCATTGACAGTCTCCATAGGGAACAGTGATCTCATGTTGGACTCGAGTCAGATATGAAAGTTTTCATATGGGACTTGTATCCTGTTTTGGATTTGGGTCATGATGGGGTTGACTGAGCCCTGATATAGAATATACGAGTACCCCGCGGAGTCGCTCTCAAGCCGGTACTGTATATTCCTGGCGCCATGAGCAAGTGTTTTACCTGGGATTTTAAATCATCTGTGTGCGCATATTTGTATATATATCATTGCTTATGTATTGAGTGTTATCTCTCACGACCCTGTATTTGGGTATTGTGGTGTACCTTGTGGCTGGGCAGGTTTGAGGCTGGATGGTCCTGGAGGCTCTCAGCAGGATTGAGGATCCGAGATTGTAAGGTTTTAGAGGGTAGGGATTTGTTTACCCTAAACCTTTGATTTGGTTGTATAATGATATTTATACACTTTTGTTATCATCGGTTGTATTCTTTCGATTGGATTTATTGTAGTTTTAATTATCCGCTACTTACGCTTTAAGTTTTATTGCATGCGCTAATTAACTCTGATTAGATAGTGGATCCGGGTTGGGTCACTACACTTTTTGGTATCAGAGCGCATTGCACTGGGAATTTCGTAAAAGCGGATTAATTAATTATCTGTTCTTATGCGACAGATGGCAGATTACGATGAGAGACACGATAGCGGAGGCGGCGGTCGATGGGGCAATCTGAATGATCGTAGACGTCGTCGAGGTCAGCATGAGGAGCGCAGACGAGTGAGCATTCGCAGATTTAAGGAGGTTAGCCCGAAGCCCTTGGCAGGAGGTGAGACGCCCGAGGAGGCTGAGGATTGGCTTGAGAGGATGGAGCAGTGTTTTCAGGAGTTCCGTTGCACAGACGAGGATAAGATGAATATTCTTGCCTTTATGCTTGAGGGTCGAGCGAGAAAGTGGTGTAGATCTACTTCCACACCATTCATAGCAGCGAGAGGAGTAGCTACGTGGGGCGAGTTCCGTACAGCTTATCAGATACTTTATTTCCCTTCAGCTCTATGACAGGAGAAAGCCAGTGAGTTACTGAGTCTGCGACAGGGTATGATGACGATCGAGGAGTACCAGTAGAAGTTCTTTGGTCTGCTACCTTATTGTCCTCACATTTCTGATAGTTCTATAGCAAAGTACGACCATTTCCTTCAGGGTCTGAACCCTGAGATTCATCGGATGGTTGATGTGGGCAGTGATATGACCTACGAGGGCTTGGTGGACCGTTGTCACCAAGCAAAGAACAGTATTCGGAGGAACAGGGGACTCTTCTCTTCTTCTTCTTCCAGGTCAGCGAGTTCCAGTACTTTGGGTCCGAAAGGACAGTCTTTCAAGAAGCCAGGAGGTACTTTTTCTTCTTCATCTGGATCTGGTGGAGTGCATAATTTTGGTGGTCAGAGACCGAACCGATGTCGTCAGTGCATACGCAGGCATCCGCCAGGACAGTGTGGTCGATCGACCAATGCATGCTTCCAGTGTGGTCAGGAGGGTCACATGAAGAGGGATTGTCCGATGCTGATTGGGGCAGTGAGTGGTTCAAGAGGTTCTCAGGCATCTGTTCAACCACCTCAGCACCAGCAGCCACCTTATCAGCAGAAGTATTCGTAGCAGCACCAGCAGCCGTAGCAGTCTCAGCGGCAGCATACTCAGACTCCTTCTCGAGGTCATTCTTCTTTGCGGCCACGTGCCCAGGGTCAGGTCTTTGCGCTTAACCAGGAACAGGCAGAGGCTGACAGTGATCGCAGGTACCTGTAGTTTATGTGGTTTTCCTGCGTATGTTTTGATTGATACTGGTGCATCGCATTCTTTCGTATCAACACGATTTTCTATGAAGTATAAGTTGCCACTCATTCCTTTAGACGTCTTGCTAGTAGTTTCTACTCCTATGGGTAGCGAGGTTTTAGCCAAGCGTATAGTTGTGGGTTGTGTTTTGGATTTCGAGGGACATCAGCTTAGTGCTAACCTGATGGTTCTAGCTATGGAGGATTTCGATTGAATCATTGGGATAGATCTCTTGACTACCTATCGAGCGATAGTGGATTTCTACCAGATATTTGTTCAGTTCCGAACAGAGGATACCGAGTCTTGGTATTTCTATGGTGAGGGAGCGCGACCCCCCGATGCCAGTGGTTTCTGCTCTAAAGGCCCGACGGGCTTTAGAGTTTGGCGGGGAAGGCTACCTTATCTACAACATTGACGCATCCTTAGGGGAGCCAGATATCCGGGAGATACCAGTGGTTCGTGATTTTCCAGATGTGTTTTCGGAGGAAATTCCAGGTTTGCCACCAGTACGGAAGATCGAGTTTGGCATTGAGTTACTGCCAGGGACTACACCGATTTCCAGATATCCTTATCATTTAGCGCCATCAGAGATGAAATAGTTGCATAAGCAATTGCAAGATCTTCTTGATAAGGGCTACATTCGACCCAGTGTTTCGCCATGGGGAGCCCCAGTGTTGTTTGTAAAGAAGAAGGATGGTTCGATGCGGTTTTGTATCGATTATCGTCAGTTGAATCAAGTGACAGTGAAGAATAAGTATCCTCTTCCGCGGATAGATGATCTCTTTGATCAGTTTCAGGGTACTTCTGTCTATTCGAAGATTGATCTTTGGTCTGGGTATCATCAGTTGCGAGTTCGGCAGGAGGATGTTCCTAAGACAGCATTTCATACACGGTACGGACACTATGAGTTTCTAGTGATGCCGTTTGGTCTGAAAAATGCTCCAGCTGTTTTTATGGATCTGATGAACAGGGTGTTCCGCGAATTTCTAGATAAGTTTGTGGTAGTGTTCATCGATGATATCTTGGTTTATTCTCGCAGCTTGGATGAGCATGTCTATCATCTCTACACTGTACTTCAGGTCTTGAGGGAAAGACAGTTCTACGCGAAGCTGAGCAAGTGTGACTTCTAGATTGATCGAGTTGTATTCCTTGGTCATGTCATTTCTCAGGAGGGCGTATCTATTGACCCCAGCAAGACAGAGGCTATTCTGAATTGGTCGCGTCCGACTACAGCTTCTGAGATTCGTAGTTTCGATTTGGCAGGATACTACCGGCGTTTTGTGGAGAACTTCTCTCAGATAGCTAGGTCTTTGACACAGTTGACGAAGAAAGATGCTTCTTTCGTGTGGTCAGATGCTTGCAAAGACAGGTTTCATCAGTTGAGATGTCGGTTGACGACAGCTCCAGTACTTTCCTTACCATCTGGATCAGGTGGTTTTGTAGTCTTCACTGATGCTTGTCTCCAGGGTTTGGGGTGCGTGTTGACTCAGAATGGCCACATGATCTCCTATGCTTCCAGACAGTTGAAGACTCATGAGAAGAACTATCTCGTACATGATCTAGAGCTTTCAGCCATTGTCTTTGCTCTGAAGATATGGCATCACTATTTGTACGGAGAAAGATTCGAGATCTTCACCGATCATAAGATTTTGAAGTATCTGTTCACTCAGGCTGAGTTGAACATGCGGCAGCGTCGTTGGATGGATATGTTGAAAGATTATGATTGTGAGTTTGTATCCCGATGCCTTGTGTGTCAGCAGGTCAAGGAAGAGTTTAGACGACCCGAAGGATTACTTCACAGCTTAGAGATTCCTAAGTGGAAGTGGGAGCATGTGACGATGGATTTTGTCACCCACTTTCCTATTTCTTCCAGGAATTGTGAAGCTATTTGGTTTGTCGTGGATCAATTATCTAAGTCAGCGCATTTTCTTCCCTATAACCGCAATTATACCTTTGATAGTATGGCGCAATTGTATGTGCGGGAGATCGTTCGATTACATGGCATTCCATTGAGCATTGTCAGTGATAGAGATCCGAGATTTACCTCGAGATTTTGGGGTAGTTTCCAGCGAGCCCTTGGTACTACTTTGAGCATGAGTACGGATTATCATCCAGAGGCAGACGGACAGCCCGAGCGTACTATTTGTACTTTAGAGGATATGCTTCGCGCAGCGGTGATGGATTTGGGTCCAGTGTGGCATGATCATTTACCATTGATGGAGTTCGCTTACAACAATAGTTTTCATCGCAGCATTGGCATGGCACCATTTGAGTCTCTTTTTGGACGTTGTTGTCGTACACCTTTATTTTGGGATGAGTTTGGCGAGCGTCAGGTTGAGGGTCCTCAGATGATTCAGCAGATGACTGATGCAGTGGAGTTGATCCGACGCAGGATTAAGGCGGCCCAGGATCGACAGGCTAGCTACGTGAACACTCACCAGAGGCCATTACACTTCGAGCTAGGAGAGCATGTATTCTTGCGTGTGTCACCTTTCCAAAAGGTGATGAGGTTTGGTCGCAAGGGTAAGCTGACACCGAGATTTATTGGTCCTTTCGAGATTCTCGAGAAGGTTGGAGACGTGGCTTATCGTCTAGCCTTGCCACCAGATCTTTCGGGGATCCATGATGTGTTCCACTTGTCTTTGTTGAGACAGTACGTGGCGGATCAATCGCATATTCTGCATCCGAACGAGGTGCAGTTAGATCAGGATCTGTCGTATGTGGAGAGACCCCTACGGATTCTAGACAGGAAAGACAAGGTACTTCGTAACAAGAGTATACCATTGGTGATGGTACAATGGCAGCGCGCAGAGGTACAGAGGAAGCTACTTGGTAGTTATAGAGCCGGATGCGAGCCGAGCACCACGAGTTATTTTGAGATTTTGTACTTCTTTGTATCGAATTTGTACTTGTTCAGTTGTAATAAAGATCATTTGGTTGACTATTCATGTTTTCCTCTAGACTTAAATTTCGAGGACGAAATTTCTTAAGTGGGGGAGAATGTAGTGACCCGTATCCATAATCAACAATTAATGAGTATATTAATCGTGTGATCATGTTTTGAATTATTAATACATGATTAAGGAAGTTTTGGTTGGATTAACGAACTTCAGAAATGGATTCAGAATGATCGAAAATGGCCCGAAGGGTGACCAGGAACGGAAGCAACATTCAGGAACGGAAGCAACGTTCTGGCAGCTGATGTCATCCATGACGTCAGCAATATGACGTCATTGCTTACGCACTTGATGGAACATCGGAAGCAACAAAGAGGAACGGACGCAACGTTCGTCAGGCAGAACGGACGCAACGATGGAGAACGGACGTTCCATTCTGTGTCTATAAATATGAGGGCCGAGACTTCATTTGAGGTGCACCAATTCCTCTCTTCTCTCTCGATTCCTAGGCCTTCTAACTCAGATCTAGGGAGATCTAGGCATCCTATCGAGATTCCGGAAGTGGCACAGCGATCTAGACGTCGTAGCGGAGCTGTGGCCTAGTTTTGAGGCTATTGACAGCAAAGGGCTAACGACGGACGCAGGTATAGCTTTGGCTTCCTAAAAATATTTAGGAGTATGCAATAGCTTAGTTAAGGCTTTTAGAGTTTAATTATTGATGCATGGGTAATTGCATTTTAGTAGCAATAGACTGGACTAGTAGGCTTGGAGTCTAGACCAGCGGAGCTAGGCTTTGACCAGCAGTGTTAGAGGTACGTAAGTACTGACCGAGATAGCCGGCATGATATATTTGCATGTATGTTGCATGAGTATGTGTTATATGTTTTATCATGTTTTAGCATGTTTTACCGCCTTAGCACATGCATGATTTTACGTGTGACTGCATCCTAAGAGATGTGAGTCATTGACAGTCTCCATAGGGAACAGTGATCTCATGTTGGACTCGAGTCAGGTATGATAGTTTTTATATGGGACTTGTATCCTGTTTTAGATTCGGGTCAGGATGGGGTTGGCTCAGCCCTGATATAGGATATACGAGTACCCCGCGGAGTCGCTCTCTAGTCGGTACTGTATATTCCTGGCTCCATGAGCAGTATTTTACCTGGGATTTTAAATCATCTGTGTGCGCATATTTGTACATATATCATTGCTTATGTATTGAGCGTTATCTCTCACGCCCCTGTGTTTGGGTATTGTGGTGTACCTTGTGGCGGGGCAGGTTTGAGGCTGGACGGTCCTAGAGGCTCTCAGCAGGATTGAGGATCCGAGAGTGTGAGGTTTTAGAGGGTAGGGATTTGTTTACCCTGAACCTTCAATTTGGTTGTATAATGGTATTTATGCACTTTTGTTATCGTCGGTTGTATTCTGGCGATTGGATTTTTTGTATTTTTAATTATCCGCTACTTACGCTTTAAGTTTTATTGCATGCGCTAATTAACTCTGATTAGATAGTGGATCCGGGTTGGGTCACTACATGTGTAATTTATATTATGTTGTTACATTATTTTATGCACGTTCTTTAAAGATCAGGATTTAATTATTTTATTGTCAGTCTTTATTGATGGGTTTTAAGGATTTCAAGTATTTAATATTCTTAATGTTTATTTCAGTTTGATATTGTTGTGAGGATTCCTCGATTATTTTCAAACGTATTTTATGTAATTAGTTTGTTTATTTTAGCTCACATTCCATTATCCTCTTTAGATGTTAGTAGTGGGTTTTGACGTGCCATATTTCAGTTGGTCTTTTCTTGTAGGGTTGCATCGGTGTTTCAAATATTTTGTATATGATAAGAGTCACGAAATTTTATTGTCATCATTTAGATTTCAAATTTCATTTTGAGTTAGCGTGATGCACTCCCTACATTGTTTAAGTTTAGTTTTGAAAAAAAATTCCCACCCTTTTTCCGCAAATATTATATTAAATTTTTATTATACGGGACGTCTCAGTTGGTATTAGAGCGGTTGGCTCTGGGTGACAGTTCATGCATGCAATCTCTCCAAATTCTCGAATGCTCCTACCTCCATGACTGTAAGGTTTATGCTTTAAAGTTAAAATTTCTATTTTTCTTACAGTTGTGTTCATACATGTTTGACAATATAAAATTTTTCGTGTTTTGAATAAATTTTTGGATTTGTGACCGTGTTGAACCTGATTTGATTAAGTATATCTTGGGGAAATGAATAATTTATTGTTCGGATTAAGTATATCTTGGGAAAATGAATAATTTATTGTTCGGGAGTATTGACTCAGATTGGTATTATTTTTATACTTGGGTTAATAGGAGGATTTTGTTTTACTGAATTGAGTGGGTATTTTAGATTTAAGTCAAGCCACCTTAGATGTTATTGTTTGAGTTGAAAGATCTCGTGTTGGGACAAAATTAATTGGTGAAATTTTAACTTTGGGAAATATGGATAGGATTAAATTCTTTTCAATGTTGCGCTTGCACTATGAGGGATGGAATATGATGGTTGATTTTCTTTTGGATGCCCTTGTTGTGTAGAATATATACTTTAACAAAGATTGTTTCTGATGTTTGTTGATCTGAACTCTAAGAAGAATGATTGTGGATTAAGTTTCGACAAGAAACTTAGATGATATGTGAGGTTATTGATGAGTTTGCAATTTGAAGTTTTGCGAATTTAAGTTTATTTTCGGAGTTGATATTTTAAATGCTATGTTAAAATGAGAAATTTGGGAACAAAAGTTTGGCTGACGAATGTTTGAGCATAGATAAGTGGAGAGTATAAGCATATGTAATCAGTCAAGTTGTGGTATTATGCGATTGTTGTGTTTGGGAAGATGAACATTAGAATTAACATTTGAGTTTTATGTATAAGCTGATGTAAGCATGTGGTTGTACTTTCATTATAGTACTAAGAATTGCATAAAATATCAAATTTGGTTTACAATGGGACATAAGTAAGTTGTAATAATTCTCTTTACGAGGTGTTTAGCAATTAAGGTTTATAAATGTAGGCTTGATTGAGATGAAGAAGACATGTGGGAAGGATAAAATATTTTGTTTTATCAGAGTACGCAGCAAAAACATGACTTTTGGGATACCAAAATTTGGAAACTAGATGTGTACACATGGATTTAGTAGATTAGATTTTTGAGAAAATCCGTTATTAGAGTTTGACCAGTCAAATTTCGAAGACGAAATTATTTTTAAGGAGGATAGATTGTAACGTCCGAAAAATCCATAAATTCAGTCACGAGTATTAGTAGGATTTTAAATGAAATTTAAATGGTTTTATTTTATCTATTTATGACTTAAAGGTTATTTTTAATTAAATGTCTTTAGGTGATGTTTTAATGATTTGAAAGTTTGTGGTTGCAACTAATGGGCCGACTTCAAAGCTCATTAGGTACAAATTATTTGAGTGTGTAACTATTATTCCTCAAAATTTCTTCTCAACCTAGCAGCCGCCTCTCCCTCTCCTCTTCCAATATCCATTTCTCCAACTCATCTCCAATTGAGCAGCTGCCGTATTTTGCTCATATATTCTTTGTTTGGTGTCCAAACTTCGATCCGTTTAATGGGTTTTCTTCCCTACATCCGTAGCTTAGATTTGAACCATGAATCTCTATTTTTGGTGGATGTTTGTTCCTATATCAAAGCCTTCTTGTAAGCTTTTTCTACACTTGTTTCCTATTGCAATTCTTCCTTGATTTTGTCTTCGGTTTTTGGTGTTTCCTCACCATGTAAAGGTGTTATTTTGAGCTTAGGAACAATTGAACAATTTCTCGGATTTCATCTTCCTTCGGCTGCCTTTTTAGCATGTCTCAATTCCTTCTGAGTAAGGCTAGATCTCTACAAGTCCAAATTGATTCCATTCATCAAAGAACAAATGCAAGTGCAAGTTTTTCAAGAAAATTTTAAAGTTTTGAAACGCATTCAAGAGTATAATTATTTTGATATGAAAATGTATGTTGATGTGCATGTTTTGATGGTTTTATGACTTTGAAGAAGCATGAAATTATGACTATGAAGTTATGAATTGTTGTAATCGTGAAACGTGGATCGTTCTTGACAAGTCTTGAATTATGGTTTGAGAAGTTTAATCTTTTGAAGATTTGATGTGTTCTTGAAGTTTTGATGAAAGTTTATTCAAGGTTTGTAACATGAAAAGTATGAGTTTTTAGATTTTTAAAGAGTTGAGTTATTGTTGAGGTATTTTTAGATTGATTTGTTTTGAAGCAAAGTTGTTCAAGTTGTAGCATTTCTTTTGATCCAAATCTTTGTAAAAGTTGATGTTTTTGAAGTGTTCAACCAAGCTTTTAAGTATGTAATTGAAGGATGAGTTTTGAATGAGTTTTGGGTCAAGGTTCGTGTGCCTTTAATGCACGGACCAAGGCATGGAGGTGGCACAGGGTTCGTGCATGGGTCCGTGTATGGGTCCGGATACGGATCCGTGTGGTGGTCTGGGTGGTTTTAACAAATTTCTGTAATGACACAGTTTAGTAGAACAAGCATAACGTTTTACTGAAAAATCCAATTGGGATGAAATCAGTTGCATTTTAAATCCAAGAAAAAGGGATATAACTTTAATGTTTACTATTTTTCCAATTCTGACCGCAACTTAGAGTTTGAATGCTTGAAATAGGCTACTCCAGAACAGGCCGTGCTCGAGCGAGATGAGTTCTGTCCCAAAGTTTTGTATGCATGTTTTTAAGTTCTAAATGCATTTTTATGATGTATTAAGGTATTTTAAGTATATTTAAGAGTTCTCATGCAAAAAGTATTAAGTTTTATGTCAAGAACGAAAAGAACGGCTCACGTGAATCGATTATGTTATGTATGCATATACATGTCTAAATTTTATTCATGAAACCTATGTTCAATAAGAAAGTCTGATTTTTATTATCTACGATATGCATGAAGTTATTGAGTAAAGATTTACGTTCATGAAATGAAGGTAAGACGGAAATTACGATGTTTCAATGATGCTTCATAATGAATGAAATGATATGATGAAATGATAAGTTATGATGAAATGAAAGATGATGAAGCATGAATGAATGATACGATACATGAAAAATATTTTAGATGATTTATGTCTTTTGTGGTGATTATACGGGGTATGCTGATAAGTGCATTTTCTGCACTTAATTTGCATTGATATTCATGGTTAATTGCTTCATTTCGAGCGGAATTATGCGTTATTTGTTGTTGTTTTTGTTGAATGCAAGGAATTACAGAAAATAATTAATTGGTAATGATTGGAGTCGAAAGGACCAAGAAAAAGAATTAATGAGCAAAGATGGTTCAAGGATTGAAGTAAAAAAAAAAAAAAAAAGAGGCAAGGCCGAAGTCTATGCGCGCCCGCGCCATACAAAATGCACGTCCGCGCTGTTTGAAGGAAAATAGGAGTGAAATTCCGAGGAGTGTGCGCGCTCGCACATAAGAAGACGGGCGCCCGCGCGCGTTGGAGATTTTTTAAAAGCTTGGTCAGGAAGGTATGCGCGCCATTGCCGATCCTGAGGCGCGCCCGCGCGTCACGAGATGCAGATTTCGAGAGTCTGATTTTATATTGAAACTTTGTATTTTTTTTTGGGCTTATATTGGACGATATTTAGGGCATATAAAATGGAGTTTTCTGCACGTAATGAAGAGAGGAGCCGCCACAACACAACAGAGAAATCAAAGATCTTTTATCGTGAGATCGAGAGAGAATTGGAAGAAAAATCTGCGCAAGTTTGAAGACAAAATCGGGAATAGAGTTTGAAGAAAGCCTAATCGGACACGACACCGCTACTTCGGCTTTGTTTCCTTAATCTTTTCTTCTTTAATTCTAAACTTGATGTCTAGTTTCATGAACATGCGTTGTGTTTATTTATTTTTTACCATGAACTAAATTTCATAGTCTAGGGGTTTGATGTAGCCTGGTTGAGTCGCTTTTACGACTGTTAATTTATTTGATTGAATTCTCCTAGATTAATTGTTTTTCTAGAATTGATTGTCTTTTTAATTACTTGATCACTAATAGAATTGTTATATTTATTCGAAATCATTGTTCGGGAGAGGGAATTTTGAATAGGACAAATAGAAATTACACCGTTAATTGTTTATATAGCTCGGGAGAGTGTAGAACATTAATGGAGCCTTAGGAAGAAAATTATTTAACACATATCACTAAGATTAGATTTTTAATAGGGATACTAGAATTGAATCTTAGTTGATACATATTATTTGTTTTCTCATTGATATTTTCTGAAGTTGTGTGTGCGCTTTGCTAAAATTTTGTGAATTTATTTAAGTTTAAAACCAAAAATATTTATTTAATTTTCTAGATAAAGTTTACACTATTTTAATTACAAGTACTAAACAATTTTCACAATACTCCTCATGAAAACGATGTTAGAGTAGGTGCCCGTCGAGCCAATGTGTTGGCCGATGGTCCTTGAGAGAACTCTTGTATGACAATCTTTATTTTAATAATATTTGACATTCTTTAATTTGGCAAATTTTTATCTGTATACCCATGCAAGTTGCATACATAAAGCCATTGAATATACAAATAGTAGAAAGAATATGAGATGGTCATGTGATGACTATCATGAAACTCATATTTGGAATACTGGTAGCGCTTAATCGTGTCACGCCCAAATTACCCGACTCAATCAGATAAACAAATAATGCAGTAGTGTGAGTAGGGATCGTTCCCACGAGGAAAGGTAAATTTAATGTGTTCTAAATACATAAAAGGAGATTTGAAGTTTGAGATTAACTACTAAAAATTTTAAACAATTAAAATTCACTAACATGCAAGATTGAATAATAAACTTTGAGAAATTAATAAGAGACGAGACTTGGTATCGGTCGACTACACCCTTGATATTTATTCATTCAATCATCGATTCCCTAAAAATAATCAATCCTATTAAATATTCGTCACTGAAAATCCAATTCCTGTTTCACCTTAATTTTAGTTAATTAGAAAACAGCATTCTAAATTAACTCTTACCCCATAAATTAACCCGATAACAGCAATCTAGATTTAAATCCACGGTAGCATTCAAACTAGTAAAATTGACGAACCTAGACAACACAAACACCAGCGGTTGTATTTAGCCTAGTCAATAATTGATCCTACAATTTAATAAATTAAACAGCAGAAAATATCAAACGTAGTTTCTTCGCAAATTAGATTGTTCAAACAATTACGGATTTGAATTCTAATTTAGCTATCGCTTGCAAAACAAAATCCTAAGATGGCCAATCCTAAAATCTCGCATACAAACATGAAATAATATAGATCAAAAATTGATACTTAATAAAGATTAAACACTACGTATCAAATCTCATGAATAAAATACATCAAGGTTTCGTCTCCCTCAACCAAGTATTAAAACTTAGCCACAACGATTCATGACCAAAATCAATAAAAATTCAAAGAAAAAGAAGAAAACTAGAAAAGAAATTGAAGAACAAATCCTAGCCTCCAAAGAAGAGTCTCAAAATCTGATGATTCCCCTTTAAAAACGGAATTAAGAGTCTAATAAAGCCTAGAGTCCAAAATAACAAAATTACCAAAATTAATAATTTTTTTCCCGAAAGACGAGCACGCTCAATCGCATAAGTACGCACGATCGAGCGCACTAAAAACATGCGATCCACTGTCCAAAATTCCTTGAGCGCGCTCGATCCTATCAGTTCGTCCGATCGAGCGCGCTATTTTACGCCAACTTTCTGTCTTCATACTTCAACTTCTGCGCTCGATCTCATCAATTCATCCGCTCGAGCGCATGGAAAAGATGGCCAACACTGTCCTCTTGTTTTTCAACTTAAAATCTCCTACACATTAAACCCAGGAGTATGTTATGAAAATAAATGCATGCAAAAGACAAAACTAAGATAAAACATGAACAAACACAAATAAATGCATGAAAAATACTAACAAAATAGCATCAAAATATGCAAACAAAACACGACTATCAAATACCCCCACACTAAACCCTTGCTCGCCCTCGAGCAAGTTATGCAAAACAAAATTTGCAAACAACAACAAACACATAAGCAAGGACGATCATGCTTAAAGTAGCCTCAGAGAAAACCACTTCACTAAAAACAAGTTCAAAGCAACTCTCAATCATCAATGATACACCTTGAGTCGAATGCGAACGTGTGTGTGTGTCATGTTTCCGCAGTTACATGAAACTTCAAAAGACAAAGCTTCAAGACTGTTCGCCGACCTATAACAATTCAGTGTAAGCCTCACAATCCAGAACTCTCCTCTCAACAATCCTCCAACACAACACAACTTCCTTAAGAATAAATTACGCACCGTTGGATTTTGCACCCAACATTTTAAAAGTCCCAATAATTACCCGCATACTTAGCTATAACTAGATAGGATTCGTATTTCAATCCCCTCGTCTATAGCCCAGATGGAACTACAATCCCATTAGGTCCGCAAACTTAGCTATGAAATAATGAATAGAATTCCATTCACATTCCAAGCCCGGATGGAATCAAAATATTATATTTTTTTCTCAAAAGATTAACCCCATGTAATCCGCATACTTAGCCACAAACAAGATGAATAGAATTTCAAACATCTCGCTTGCAACCCGGATGAAATTAATTGGTTTCCAAAAATTAATTTTCTTCTTAAAAACCAAAAATTTTAGGTGCACCCAAGAAAGTATATACCACATCAAAGAAATCATCAAAATTCAAGAACTATCATGTTCCACAAACACCTATTGTCGTGAAATGGTCCAACAGACCTCCACAATATCTAATGCATCGCTACACTTTACTGGTTCAACATGCGTGCTTGGAATATTCACAAACAACCTACGGTTTCTCAAATCCAATCAAGAGTTAAAATTTTTCAAAAATTTCATTTTTTTTTCAACTATCTCATCATAGGCTAAAAATCATCATCCTACTTATGCATACGACACAAACGAATAACGACACAACAAATCGCCAAACTCAATACAATAACAAAACAAAACAAATGCAACAATATGAATACATCCCCCCACACTTAAATGAAGCATTGCCCTCAATGCGTCAAAACACAAAACACAAACAAACAACTCAACACAATGCAATGCAAAAAATGTAAAACGAAACTCCCTTGGTTTAAGTGTTGGCACTGTCCTCTTCAACGTTTGACAGCATCACGGAAGAATCATATTGGAACTTTGTCTGCGGAGGTGGCGGCATTCGGGAAACTAAAAACAACAAAAATAAAAAGCCAAAAACAAAATGAAAGAGAAAAACTAACGAAAAGAAAACAACACTGGGTTGCCTCCCAGTCAGCGCTAAATTTACAGTCAGTCTATAGCTCGACTGCATACTTCTTTTCTTCATGGTGGTTCAAATCTAGTTTTCTTAACCACCTTCACCCACTTGCGCAGTTTTTCAGTAATGTCTGTTCTTTGCTTCCTCTGCTTTGATTTCTGGGAGATTACTTTTGATCGATCCGGAGGCAGTTTTGGTTCAACTTTAGATGCCTGCAAATCATAAGGAAAATTTTTAGCATTAGAATTCTCAGCAGGTCATACAACAATCTCCTTAACTTTATCTTCAATGACAAACTTCTTGTGTTCTTGCGACAAGTGATTCATGACATCAAGATTATTAACAACACTTTCACAATCAAGAATTTGTAGGGTATCAAAAATATGAAACTTAACAATCTCCCTATCAAACTCCATAGTAAGAGTACCATTATTCACTTCTATAACAGACTTTGACGTTTTCAAAAATGGTCTTCCTAGCAAAATTGGACTATTCAAATCATTATTTTTCATATCAAGCACATAGAAATAAGCAGAAAAAACCAAATTACCAACTTGCACAAGAACATCTTCTAACAGACCCCTAGGATAAATAGTAGATTTATCAGTCATTTGAACAACAATTGTAGTTTCAGTCAAAGGCCCAAGATTTAAGGAAGCATAAACAGAGTATGGCATGACATTAATAGATGCTCCTAAATCTAGCATGGCCGTATCAAGCTGACTATCTCCTATTTTACATGGAATCGAGAACATACCTGGGTCCTTGCATTTTGTAGGTACTGTAGTGGCCCATATCCAGAATTTACGATAATGAGTAATTATCGTGTGATCATGTTATATTTAGTAAAATGTGATTAAGGAGACTTCTAAATGGATTAACGGAGCCTGAAAATAGACCCAAAATGATCAGAAATGGTCCGGTGGGTCAGACAGATCGGAAGCTCCGAAGTTAGGATCGGATGCTCCGAAGGTGATCGGAAGCTCCGATGAACGATCGGGAGCTCCGATCGAATTACGTCATCCATGACGTGTGGTTGATCGGAAGCTCCGAACAGGATCGGAAGCTCCGATCACCCCTATCCGAAGTCAACCAGTGAGATTTTGACATGTGGCAGATAAGGATGTTCGAAAGCTCCGATGGCAGGATCGGACGTTCCGATCAAGGATCGGAAGTTCCGATCGAGGATCGGAGGTTCCGATCGATGCCTATAAATATAAGGTCCGAGGCATTCATTTCTTGACAATTCCGAATCCTCTCCTTCGACCTCGTGGTCCTATTTTAGGGCTTTGGGTACTCTTATTTTAGAGTTGGAGTAGGGTATTTGTTTTAGTATAGTCAGACAGTGTCTGACATAGTAGCGGAGCAGTGCTCGTGTTGTAGAGCCGTGTTCGAGGCTGTGGATTCACAACAGGGGAGTGCCCTAGTTGCGGGATAGTCGCCATCAGTGGGCTGACGACGGACGCAGGTTTAGCTATAGTCTCCTTAAATTATTTAGGAGTATGCAATAGCTTAGTTAAGGCTCTTAGAGCTTATTGAATGATGCATGGGTATTTGCATTGTAGACTTGATGATAGGCTTGGAACCTAGAGTGGGACTACTAGGACTGCCTTAGAAAGGTACGTAAGTACTGATTGAGATTGCCAGCGGATATGCATGCTTATATGTTGCATTTATGTGTTTGCATGTTATTATTGTTATGCGGCATGTGCATATCATCTTGTGCCTGTACATCTGTATATCTTTCGAGATGAGCCAGTTAGGGTTGCTCAGCCCTGTTAGGACGTTTGATATCGAGTACCCTTAGGTACTGATACCTAAAGGACTCCGTGGTCCGCGTCCGTGATTCGGGAATGAGTGGTCGCGCACAGTGGTTAGCTACCCCGATTTGACGAGCTTATATTCCAGGCGCCAGTCTGAGCAGTTGTATACAGTTATCCCAGATATGGATACCCTATCATTTGCATGCATCATATTTGTATGTTTATCCGGTCTTTCGTATTGAGTTTAGAGCTCACGTCCTGTATTTTCTGTGTATCTGGATACCCTATTCGACGGGGCAGGTGTAGGTGCAGATTGAGCACCAGGAGCCTGGAGTAGCCAGTGACCTTGAAGACAGCAGGATTAGCTGTAGGTTTTATTTAAATTCGATTTGATTGGGTTGTATAAATTGAGTTTGTTAGCCGATTGTATTCTGCCGGTCTTCTTGTATTTTGTCTTCCGCAGCGATTTTATTTAATGCATGCTTAATTATTCTCTTAACTCTGATTAGGTAGTGGATCCGGGATGGGTTGTTACATTTATTGGTATCAGAGCTGCATGCAAGGGACTTAGGAAATTGATAATAAGACTTCTTGATTATCCTTGTAGGATTGATTGAGGCCTAGCGAAAGAAGATTTGGTTTTTCATTGCCGAGGTTTGCGGCATAAGTCTTTACTATAAGGAATGCAGCAGTGATGAGAACACCAGTAGTAGCATATCGATAGATAGACTGACTGCTGTGGACGATTCATCATTCGATGCATTGGGATGTTGATCAAAGAATATATGGATTTCAACCAGGGAAGATTGGAAGGGAAGATTGAGTATATCGCGTCAGATACCTCTGAGGGCTTTTTGGAACGAATGGTGTTTAGTAATCCATGTGGTTCCAGTCCTTGAAGATTCTCCACTCGTAGTTTGAGAGATTGTCAGATAGACCTTTACCAGGGAATACCTTGAGTGCCTAAGGCATGACAGGTTTCGAACGTAAGGTCTGTAAACTCGTGCAGAACATGGTTTTGCCGGTATGCTTGTATCGATGCTTTTGGTAAGCATACGGGAAACTTCATGTTCAAAAGCATGATTTAGATACAAGAAGAACGCTGATGGTAGATCGCGAGCAAAAGAAGTCGACCGACATGCACTGCCGCAGATCATATCTGGTTAGCTATCACGTGCCATTTCTCCGGAGTTCTTTGCGGGAGGACATGTAGAGAGACTTGGATGGGAGTATGCTTGTATCGATGCGTGTGCCGATGGGAAAGCTTCATGCTCAAGGGACGAAGACAAGTTCGATTATTTTAAATACTGTATTGTTATAGTTGTAAACAGTATTTCAGTTTTAATGAATCATCAGAATTTGGTTGTATCAGTTCAAGTTATTGGATGTACATTTTGTTGTATTTTGAATACTGTATGTATTACATGAGATTGTAATAAAGGAAATTGTACATAACTTGAAGTAATGATACATGTGTTACTTATTCAGCAATTCGTGATTGATTGCAAGTAATTTTATAAAGTTTGGCTTGGAATTAGTTGATTGATAATCAACTAGGATAGCTCATGGATTTTGAGTAAGCCAGCGGTAACGGATTGACATGGGGTTAGTCTAGGTGTTTTCCTAGGGCTGACCTAATTAGTCGTTTGACTGGGTTAGTGCCATTGATGAGGTAATTCATCTGGGGGCATGGAAATATTGATCTTGTTTGGAATTTTGAGTTTTGTTCTAAGTTGTTTCCTTAGGACAGTAGTCTGATTGACCTTCATAGGTTGAGACTTCGTGATGATGGGATTTCATCGGGATACCAAGTCGAGTATATGCCGAGAGTTGTGGACTATGACCATGACTAGACATGATGGAGCGCGACCCTATGCCAGTGTTACTTTGGGAGTCTTTCGTACTTCGGAGAATGCCTGGAAGCCTTCGTGCTTCAGGATTTGGCGGTGGGAAGGCTACTTAGTCTAGAGTTTTGGTAACAGCCACGACGGGGTATGACATTGGATTGGATGCCTGGTTAGGTATCGGCGGTCTAGATATCGTCTGACTGTCGTCAGAGATATTGGTTTGCAGTTTTTGTCATAAGGACCAATCTTGGAGGGATTTTTCCTTGACGAGTGCGTACTCTGAGCAGACAGTTTTAGTCTATTGGATACTGCTAGACTAGTGGATCTAGTCGGTATTTGGATACTCTTGTGATAAGGGTTATCCAGGAGATGGGTTTGTGAAATTCCTGAAAAATTTGACTCGGGGATGAGTAGTTTTCAGCATTAATGGTTTCCTTCAGTGATAGATTATATCTGATGCTAAGGATTGCACATGACTATTTGAGGCGTGAGGATAGCGTGATTTATGCCAGTGTACACTTGGGGGTGATTTTAGGTGGGACACCGCGACAAGTAACCTCAGTCTAGATTTGTTGCAGTCTTAGCAAGAGATATAGTTATCAGGAGCATGTTCAACGATAGTTGAAATCTTTTCGGACTTGTATTGTGGCTTGGACAGTGATAGTATTGTTGGAACACGGTCGTTCTCCGAATTGAAAAAGAAAGTGATACCCGGTGCAGCGGAAGTTTTAAAATTTTATATGGAACGATTCCATATGGGTATCAAATTCCTAAGATTAAAATTTATAATATAAAATTTAAACAATATAAATTTTACCTTAAAATCTCGAAACGAGATTATGGACACCAAAAGATTAAACTGCTCTTGTTGTATATCCCAGGAACTGATGAACGAACAATTCTTCAATCAGGTCCACGAACAGAAGTTTAATACCTTTGATAGACTGCACTAAAAAGTCTATCAGAAGTTTCTGCGAAGAGATAAAACAGATATGATCTGCTAATTCAGACTGCAAATTCGAAATTCGCAGACTGAAAATTCTCTAAGACAGAGAGAAGGGGCGGCCGAAATTCCTAGACTGGAGGCTAGGGTTTTCGAAAATCTGAGTGTAAGTTGTGTGTAATTTCTGTACTGCAATAACTTATTTATAATGTGGGCTGCTAACAGCTTAGGGCCCATTAGTCCTAAGTTCAAGTCTGACAAGCAAAGCCCGCATGTTCAGAAATTAATATAAAATTCATCGTGACTCAGATTGATAAACCAATTTCACCAATGTGCACAGAAACCATTTCTGCATCTTTTAAAGTCAAGATAAATTTTCTGAATCCGAATTCAATGGTTTCCAAAAATGTCCATCACTATGTCATTTTAGGAAATCTTACTCCCTCTACTCTTAAATAAGAAGTCACACTTCTTTATTCACTAAATTTAACTCTTTAAATTTAATTATCTTAACGGGGATTAAAAATCCATTACTTGTGTGACCCTCAATGGTTCAGGAATACAGCTAGCCGTGGGCTCACAACTCCTTGTGACTCGGAACAACAATTTCCGACTTGCCCATTGAATCATGGTAAGAGCGCCTAGCAACATCGCCCCATGATTCCCTAGGTATCACTGATAGTGCCTGCAAGAACCAATAGATTTTGGTTAGCGTACAGTACGGTCCCTTCATCCATATATCTCGATCGAATCAACAACTATTGGTAAATCGAGAGTCGTTCGAGATTCGATAACTATGCAATGCATCTTGAAGATCAAATAGTGACATCGCATGTGCTACTAAGAAACCATTTCTTAAAACACATCATGTACTCTGGCCAGAGATTCGTCACACTAATATCTCCTCAGATTGCATAGGATATCCACACTCGCAAGTATGTGGTGAATCCTTGACAACAAAGCATCGACTCCTATATGTGTCGTAACTGTACCCAATCCCAACACCTGATGACCCCAATAGAGTCGGTAAACGAGTCAAAGTACAGTACTAGCATATAGAGTCTAAATGATGTTTCAAGTAGTAAGGACTAATGGTGTACAACCAAAACCGCGGACTTTATCCACTCGATAAGTGATAACCACTTGGAAAGTCCGGATAGGGTAGTTCGATCATTCATCGTATGAATATCCATTTGCATGCTTTGAACATCTCTATGTTCCATACCAATGAAACGTGGTACTCGGCATCGCAAATGCTAGTCTCAATCTTGAGCGATCCTTATCCTTATTAACGGACGGCTCAATCGACTAGGAACTGTTTAGAATATACAATGACTATAAGATGTGTTTCATGATAGCCATCCCCATGTGCCACCACATCTTACATGCACTATAGTATATTCAAGGTCTTCATCTAAACATCTTATAGTATTTCACAACATAATAATATGATAAAAGATAAAGTAAATGTCATTATAAAAGTGTAAATTATATTAAACAAAAGATTGTTTATACATAGAGTCATAAAAGCCCTTAGCCACAAGTTGGCTCACCGGGCACCCACTCTTTCAATCTCCCACTTGCCCTAAAGCCAACTAGTCATACTACGTAGTCCCATTGCTTCGCGATGTTTGTCAAATAATGGTCCTGGCAAGGGCTTAGTAAGTGGATCAGCGATATTGTCTGCAGAGGCCACTCTCTCGACAGTGATGTCTTCTCTTTCCACGATCTCCCGGATGATGTGGTATTTCCTCAGTACGTGTTTGGATCTTTGATGAGACCTTGGTTCCTTTGCCTGAGCAACGGCACCTGTGTTGTCACAGTACACCGGGACTGGACCAACATCTTCAGGAATAACGCCCAACTCTTGGACGAAATTCCTCATCCAAACGGCCTCTTTAGCAGCAGCTGATGCCGCAATGTATTCTGCTTCAGTGGTGGAATCCGCTGTGGTGTCCTGCTTGGAACTCTTCCAAGAGACAGCACCGCCATTGAGCATGAACACAAATCCAGAGGTTGACTTCGAGTCATCCATGTCACTTTGGAAGCTAGAGTCGGTATAGCCTTCCAATTTCAGTTTTCTTCCTCCATAAACCATGAATACATTCTTAGTTCTTCTCAAGTACTTAAGAATATCCTTCACGGCTTTCCAATGCATTTGACCGGGATTGACTTGATATCTGCTCGTGACACTCAGAGCAAATGCCACATCCGGTCTGGTGGATATCATCCCATACATGATACTCCCTATGGCTGACGCATATGGTATGTGTGTCATTTTCTCTATCTCTTCGTCAGTCTTGGGACACATAGACTTGGATAGAGAGACTCCATGACACATAGGTAGATGTCCTCTCTTGGACTCATCCATTGAAAACCTTTTCAATATAGTGTCGATGTAGGTAGCTTGAGTAAGTCCTATCATTCTCTTAGATCTATCTCTATAGATCTGTATCCCTAGAATATAGGACGCCTCACCCAAATCCTTCATCGAGAATCTACCTGATAACCATATCTTTGTTGACTGCAACATCCCTACATCATTCCCAATCAGTAAGATGTCATCAACATAAAGTACTAAGAATGTCACAGCATCCTTAACTACTTTCTTGTACACGCACGGTTCCTCCGGGTTCTTGATGAAACCAAAATCCTTTATTGTTTCATCAAATTTTTGGTTCCAACTTCTTGATGCTTGTTTGAGACCATAGATCGATCTCTGAAGCTTGCATACCTTATGCTCGCTTCCCATGGATGTGAATCCCTCGGGCTGCATCATATAGATTTCTTCCTTAATGTTTCCATTAAGAAATGCAGTCTTCACATCCATTTGCCATATCTTATAGTCATATCATGCTGCTATGGCAATAAGAATTCTTATGGACTTAAACATTGCGACTGATGAAAAAGTTTCATCATAGTCAACTTCTTGTCTTTGAGTATAACCTTTTGCCACCAATCGTGCCTTGTAGGTCAGTACCTTTCCATCAGGCCCAAGTTTTCTCTTATAGATCCATTTACACCCTATTGGAACAATTCCATCAAGAGGATCTACTAAAGTCCAAACTTGGTTTGTATGCATCGAATCTATTCCCGACTGCATAGCTTCAAGCCATAAATTCGAATCTGCATCAGAAATTACTTCCTTGAAGTTTCTTGGATCACATCCAATGTCGGGTTCACTTTGATCCCCTTCAAGAAGAAAACCATATCTAATAGGAGGCCTAGAAGTCCTCTCGGATCTTTTAGTAATAGGCGTGTCAATCAATGGTTCCTGAGGTGTAGGATCATTATTTTGTATCTTGGGTTCTTCTCGAATTTCTTCGAGTTCCATCATCTTGCCTTTCTTATCCAATAAGAACTCCTTCTCCAAGAAGGTGGCATTCCTTGAAACAAACACTTTTGTTTCAGTAGGATGATATAAATAATATTCGATTGAATTCTTCGGATACCCTACAAAATAACATAAGGTGGATCGACTATCCAACTTATCTCTCACTGTCTGCTTCACGTAAGCAGGACATCCCCAAATCCTCAAGTACGAATACTTAGGAGCTTTGCCATTCCATAACTCGTATGGTGTTTTGTTCACTACTTTAGTGTGAACGTTGTTCAACAACAATACCGCCGTTTCAAGAGCATAGCCCCAAAACGAAGGTGGGAGCTCAGTGAAGCTCATCATGGATCGAACCATGTCCAACAAAGTTAGATTGCGACGCTCCGAAACACCATTAAGCTGAGGTGTCATAGGAGGAGTCCACTGAGAGAGAATCCCATTCTCTTTTAGATAGCTCAAAAACTCGGTACTCAAGTATTCTCCACCTCGATCTGATCGAAGTGCTTTAATCCTCTTACCTAGTTTGTTTTCTACTTCAGCCTTGAATTCTTTGAACTTTTCAAATGATTCAGACTTATATTTCATCAAATATAAGTACCCATATCTAGAATAATCATCAGTAAAGGTAATGAAGTAGGTGTGACCAAATTTTGTACCAATACTAAATGGTCCGCAAACATCCGTATGGATCAAATCCAATAGATTTTGACTACGCTCAGGTTTTCCTTTGAAAGGAGATTTAGTCATTTTTCCTTTCAGGCAGGACTCACAAGTAGGTAGAGAGTTAATATCAGACATATAAAACATGCCCTCTCCCACTAGCTTGTTCATTCTCCTTGATGAAATATGACCTAGCCTAGCATGCCAAAGGTTTGCCGGGTTTTGACTATCGATTTTCCTTTTGTTCGTTGTTACCGGTTTATCAACATAATTTATTGGAACGTCTTTTAATTTTAAGTTATATAGATCGTTTTCAAGTTGTCCATTTCCAATCAAACATTCATTCTTGTAAATATTGCAAATCTCATTCACAAAATTGCAAGAAAAACCATCTCTATCAAGCATAGAAACAGAAATAATGTTTTTAATAAAGTCTGGAACAGATAAAACATCTCTCAAAAGTAATGAGTAATCGTTCTGAAAAATTAAATAAACGTCTCCCACAGCTTTGGCTTCAACTCTAGAACCATTTACGAGCCTCAGCTGGGTCTCACCCATTCTAAGCTTGCGACTTGTTGTCATCACCTGCAAATCATTGCAAATGTGAGATCCACATCCGGTATCCAATACCCAAGAAGTAGTATTAAGTGAAACATTTATTTCAATATAAAACATACCCTTCGCAGTTCGCAACTGCTCTAGATATTCCTTGCAGTTACGTTTCCAATGACCGGGTTTCTTACAGTGATGGCAAACATCCTTGGACTTTTCCATGTTTGAAGCCTTTGTCTTGTTCTTCTTCTCGGGTCCGGTTTTCTTGGATGGGGCAGAACGTTTCTTACCCTTTGTACTTGGCCCCTTCTTAGCAGAAGAAGAGGAGCCCACCAAGAAAACCGGTTTATCCTTCTTTAAAGTGGCTTCATAAGTTACAAGCATATTGACCATCTCTTCAAGGGAGGCCTCTATCTTGTTCATATTGAAATTAACCACAAAACCGTCAAACGATGAAGGAAGAGAGAGAAGTAATAAGTCCACATTGAGTTCATGCTCCAATACCAAATCAAGCGTTACCAACTTCTGAATGAGCCAAATCACGCGTACCCCATGATCACGGACCGAAGTCCCTTCACGCATGCGACACGTCATTAACTCTTTTACAGTAGCGAACCTTTCAGCTCTCGATTGAGCCCCAAAAAGTTCCTTGAGTTGTACGTGAATGTCAGCAGCATTCACGGTATCCTCAAATCGCCTCTGGAGTTCATCAGACATCGAAACTTGCATATAGCATTTGGCCTTGATATCATGGTCCCACCATTTATCAAGTTTGGCCAACTCTTTCGGACTTATATCAGCTGGTGCTTCCTTCGGAGGAGATTTTTCTAACACGTAGAACATCTTCTCCGAGGTCAAGACAATCTTCAACTTATGGAACCATTCCGTATAGTTTGCGCCAGTCAGTTTATTTTGTTCGAGAATTCATCTTAATGAAATACTGAAAAGAAACAGACAATAATCAGTGATTGTTTAATTAATTTACTAAGACATAAAATAGGCGAAATTTATTTTTATGAATCTCACTCCCACTATTTTAACGATTTCACTACCCTCTAGTGAAAACGAGAAACATTTTCTTTAGTGAGAACATGGAGTCCAATTGAAAAACTATAGTCCGGAATAATATCAGCCAACCATAATTTTCAAAAGGTAGAGCCCAATTGCTTCCAAAGCAACCTTCATGTTTTTACCTCATGTCCAATAAGGGCCCAATAATATGACGCCGTTTATTGTGACATGTCAAGATGACTCATCAATATCAAGTTGTGATGGACGGTCGCCATGTGGATCCCCAATAATATGAGCCAATCCCATGGGAGTTCCATCCAACTTACAACATGTGTCGATCCAATGTACAGCTTTCCGACGAACGGGCCCCCCCAATAATATGAGCCGGACTGTATCCGCGGGTAGCATCTCATACATTGATCGTTGATGGAAGGTAGGAACATTTAAACAATATTTTAATTTCCTTTATTTATCTTGATATCAATTTTAAATCATATTTAAAATGAGGGATTTTAATTTTGAAAATTTGTCTCATCATTTAAAATTTGTATGCTTGCGGGATTCATACAATTTAGTCTAAACATGCATACAACGATAATATCATATATTATATTTTAGGATGATCGATTCCATTACTAATCGACCCGTGGTTGCCAATCACGAGTCTAAGTCCAATCCTAGGTGATATGCAAGTATGCAATGCAATCCTATTACATTGTGCTTCCAATTTACATTTCTTCAGTCTTTATCATTGCTTGCTGGTCCCACCTCCATCTTCAAAAAACTCCCACTATTTCTAGTGAATTTACAATAAATTACTATGACAAATAAAGGGATACATTGTAGGGGTAGGAACGGGCCATAAACCAGGCCCACTTTTATTACAAATGATAAAATCAAATTTGGGCCATAAACCAGGCCCATTAATAAAACCCAACAATCAATAATAAAGTCAAATGTAACAACCTAACATACACCTATAATATTGGTCATGGCAATCGATCATCCTTATCCAATAATATTTAATTCAAAAATTAATTTATTGGATATCATGAAATGGCAATAAATATAAATAGATAAAATCATATTTCATACATAAAATCTTATTTTATATATAAAATCATATTTTATCTAGTTTATCCATAAAATCATATTTTACATATAAAATCCAATTTTATACATAAAATCACATTTTATTATCAATTGTACCAAAATTAATAATTAAAGATTTAATTTATGGGATTAAATTTATAAATTTCCAAAATTCAAAATTTATCCAAAAATTAATTTTCTTAAAAATTTTGGGCTCAAACAATTTTGACACATTGCCTCGTGGACCAACTGAAACAATTTTCAATCGGGCCAAAAACTGGGCCCAAAACCATTTTGGGCTAGAATTCATAATTCACGAAAAAATTTAATTTTTAAAAAAAAAAAATTTCTGGGCAGCCCGCCCGTCGCTGGGCTAGACTCGTCCAGCCCAGCTGCGCGAGCTAGGGCAACGCTTGCCCTAGCTTGCGCAGGGCTGCTGCGTGCAGCCCATCTGCGCGCAGCCAAGCTGCGCGCATGGCTGCTCGCTGCCTTTGGGCAGCGGGGAGCCCCGAAAATTTTATTTTTTTTTTCTTTTCCGTTTTATTTTTCAGAAAAATCGAGGCTTTGTACAATCGATAAAATTTTAATCGTAAAATCCAAGAACAGCCTGGCTCTGATACCACTGTTGGAACACGGTCGTTCTCCGGATTGAAAAAGAAAGTGATACCCGGTGCAGCGGAAGTTTTAAAATTTTATATGGAACGATTCCATATGGGTATCAAATTCCTACGATTAAAATTGATAATATAAAATTTAAACAATATAAATTTTACCTTAAAATCTCGAAACGAGATTATGGACACCAACAGATTAAACTGCTCTTGTTGTATATCCCAGGAACTGATGAACGAACAATTCTTCAATCAGGTCCACGAACAAAAGTTTAATCCCTCTGATAGACTACACTAGAAAGTCTATCAGAAGTTTTTGCGAAGAGATAGAACAGATATGATCTGCTAATTCAGACTGCAAATTCGAAATTCGCAGACTGAAAATTCTCTAAGACAGAGAGAAGGGGCGGCCGAAATTCCTAGACTGGAGGCTAGGGTTTTCGAAAATCTGAGTGTAAGTTGTGTGTAATTTCTGTACTGCAATAACTTATTTATAATGTGGGCTGCTAACAGCTTAGGGCCCATTAGTCCTAAGTTCAAGCCTGACAAGCAAAGTCCGCATGTTCAGAAATTAATATAAAATTCATCGTGACTCAGATTGATAAACCAATTTCACCAATGTGCACAGAAACCATTTCTGCATCTTTTAAAGTCAAGATAAATTTTCTGAATCCGAATTCAGTGGTTTCCAAAAATGTCCATCACTATATCATTTTAGGAAATCTTACTCCCTCTACTCTTAAATAAGATGTCCCACTTCTTTATTCACTAAATTTAACTCTTTAAATTTAATTTTCTCAACGGGGATTAAAAATCCATTACTTGTGTGACCCTCAATGGTTCAGGGATACAGCTAGCCGTGGGCTCACAACTCCTTGTGACTCGGAACAACAATTTCCGACTTGCCCATCGAATCATGGTAAGAGCGCCTAGCAACATCGCCCCATGATTCCCTAGGTATCACTGATTGTGCCTGCAAGAACCAATAGATTTTGGTTAGCGTACAGTACGGTCCATTCATCCATATATCCGATCGAATCAACAACTATTGGTAAATCGAGAGTCGTTCGAGATTCGATAACTATGCAATGCATCTTGAAGATCAAATAGTGGCATCGCATGTGCTACTAAGAAACCATTTCTTAAAACACATCATGTACTCTGGCCAGAGATTCGTCACACTAATATCTCCTCAGATTGCATAGGATATCCACACTCGCAAGTATGTGGTGAATCCTTGACAACAAAGCATCGACTCCTATATGTGTCGTAACTGTACCCAATCCCGACACCTGATGACCCCAATAGAGTCGGTAAACGAGTCAAAGTACAGTACTAGAATATAGAGTCTCAATGATGTTTCAAGTAGTAAGGACTAATGGTGTACAACCAAAACCGCGGACTTTATCCACTCGATAAGTGATAACCACTTGGAAAGTCCGGATAGGGTAGTTCGATCATTCATCGTATGAATATCCATTTGCATGCTTTGAACATCTCTATGTTCCATACCAATGAAACGTGGTACTCGGCATCGCAAATGCTAGTCTCAATCTTGAGCGATCCTTATCCTTATTAACGGACGACTCAATTGACTAGGAACTGTTTAGAATATACAATGACTATAAGATGTGTTTCATGATAGCCATCCCCATGTGCCACCACATCTTACATACACTATAGTATATTCAAGGTCTTCATCTAAACATCTTATAGTATGTCACAACATAATAATATGATAAAAGATAAAGTAAATGCCATTATAAAAGTGTAAATTATATTAAACAAAAGATTGTTTATACATAGAGTCATAAAAGCCCTAATCCACAAGTTGGCTCACCGGGCACCCACTCTTTCAAGTATGTCTAGACTGGTGCATGTTTAGCGCTAGTGACTACTAGTAACTGTTGTCTGACTCTGTCAAAGATGAGTGATTGAATCAGCTGTGATTCTTTTTATTCCAAGTATTTGGGATATGCGGACGTGTGGCAGTGAGATCATCGATATTGATCGAGCCATGAGAGTTTCATTGATCAGTGATTGTCTGATTAGGGTTGATATCGTCAGGCATGGCGAAAGCTACAGTATATCGATTTGATTGATTAGATTATTCCAATCGGTACAGATGGGATATAGTGAATCAAGAAGTACTGGGAATAGTACTTTAAGTATGGTATGCTTTGATATAACGATTCACGTGCATTTAGGAAATTCTTTAGTCGCTAAGGGATCTCCAGGAATGCGGGAATCGAGACTTTTGGATTCTGCGAATCACGAAAGTGATCATTAGTTGGCTCTTGTGATCGTAGATGTTGGTAACGTTGCTTTGGCTACCAGTGACAGATTTTGATCTGAGCATTGCTTGGTGTTAGCAATGAATTATTCAATTTACGGAATATGATTCAGTGATCGTCCCAGGTTTGTCAGTGGACGAATTTTGAAGACTGTTAGTCAGAGTGTTTTGCTTGGGATGCTTCCAGCAGATTTCTTGAGATTTGTTCTTGAGAGGCGATTCGACAAGTGCTTATGGATTTCAATGAACATTAGCAGGTTTGAATTAGTTGTTTCATGGGATGAGACAACAGCTGAGACTTGTGTTTCTGAGTCTGGCAGGATTGTTGTCACTGATATCCCAGTGAGTTCTGATATGCTGTGTCATTGAGAGGTTGAGATAGCGGGATTGCCGCTAGTATTGATAGATTTTGTGCGGGATCTAGTTGAATCCATTTGGTTATCCCCGCTAGGGAGCCAAGGATTTGGTTATATGAAACAGGATTAACCGGAATCATTTATGTCGATACTATTTCTAGTTTCGAGATAGAAGTAAGCATCTGATATAGACTACTGCTGAGGATGGTGTTGGTCCATCTGGGAATTTCAGCAGGATGATAGTGAATTTCGAGGCGACGACCTCGAAGGATACATTTAGACAAGAAATTGTGTATAAAGATTTTGTCATCTGGTTACTTAGTTGGTACTCTTTGGGAAACATTCATTGAGAAAAGTGAGTACTGAAAGTACGTACTATAACGCCACTAATTGTAAGGATTTTGTTGTTATCCATGGAAGGATGACTAATACGATTGAGTAGATGCTATCTACGATAGCGAGATTCAGATCAAGGTTTATTGCAATCAGTCTGAGGGTTTCAGATGGTTAGAGTCGTGTGCAGTGGTGCGATTGCTCTACGAGCTGGTGGCCGGTAGTTGCCATTTCTATTCGCATAAAGTACTGTTTTGGAAGATAAATTTTATCCTTCGTGATAAAAAGTAACCCACACGAGTTCTTGAAAAAGGGATATCTAGGATTTGACCGAGAGTCGAATCTAGATCGATTTGTTTAGAGTTTTGCGATGTTATCATTACACTAGTGAAATACAATGTGTTGTATCTGGTTTTATCGTGGGCAGCGATGGAGTTCGTGCATGTCTAGAGAATAGCTGATGGCTAGTTACAATCTTAGGAGGAGTGTCATCGCTAAGGTTTGTAGGCAGTGTGGCTGATACAGTCGGCAATTTGGACCGAAGGTGCCATGTTGTTTCGGTTATCGATGGATAACTGACGATAGTCAGTAGTGTTACTCGATTCTCGTAGGATTGCTGATAAGAAGGCAGTGATTTCCAGAGTGATCGTTAAAAGCGTACGAGTTTGAAATCAGTGCGAATTATAAATCGAGTTTACGTTCTGATGTGGTTCAGTGAATGAACAGACCTTGCAGGTTTAGCGAGGTTTGGTATTGTCGAAGGTTATTTGACCAGATGTTTTGAACCGGAACTACTAATGAATTGGACGAATGGTTTATACTATAGTCCCGAGGTTTACCTTAGATTTCGAGGACGAAATCCTTTTAAGGTGGTGGGAATGTAGTGGCCCATATCCAGAATTTACGATAATGAGTAATTATCGTGTGATCATGTTATATTTAGTAAAACGTGATTAAGGAGACTTCTAAATGGATTAACGGAGCCTGGAAATAGACCCAAAATGATCAGAAATGGTCCGGTGGGTCAGACAGATCGGAAGCTCCGAAGTTAGGATCGGATGCTCCGAAGGTGATCGGAAGCTCCGATGAACGATCGGAAGCTCCGATCGAATTACGTCATCCATGACGTGTGGTTGATCGGAAGCTCCGAACAGGATCGGAAGCTCCGATCACCCCTATCCGAAGTCAACCAGTGAGATTTTGACATGTGGCAGATAAGGATGTTCGGAAGCTCCGATGGCAGGATCGGACGTTCCGATCAAGGATCGGAAGTTCCGATCGAGGATCGGAGGTTCCGATCGATGCCTATAAATATAAGGTCCGAGGCATTCATTTCTTGCCAATTCCGAATTCTCTCCTTCGACCTCGTGGTCCTATTTTAGGGCTTTGGTACTCTTATTTTAGAGTTGGAGTAGGGTATTTGTTTTAGTATAGTCAGACAGTGTCTGACATAATAGCGGAGCAGTGCTCGTGTTGTAGAGCCATGTTCGAGGCTGTGGATTCGCAGCAGGGGAGTGCCCTAGTTGCGGGATAGTCGCCATCAATAGGCTGACGATGGACGCAGGTATAGCTATGGTCTCCTTAAATTATTTAGGAGTATGCAATAGCTTAGTTAAGGCTTTTAGAGCTTATTGAATGATGCATGGGTATTTGCATTGTAGACTTGATGATAGGCTTGGAACCTAGAGTGGGACTACTAAGACTGCCTTAGAAAGGTACGTAAGTACTGACTGAGATTGCCAGCGGATATGCATGCTTATATGTTGCATTTATGTGTTTGCATGTTATTATTGTTATGCGGCATGTGCATATCATCTTGTGCCTGTACATCAGTATATCTTTCGAGATGAGCCAGTTAGGGTTGCTCAGCCCTGTTAGGACGTTTGATATCGAGTACCCTTAGGTACTGATACCTGAAGGACTCCGTGGTCCGCATCCGTGATTTGGGAATGAGTGGTCGCGCACAGTGGTTAGCTACCCCGATGTGACGAGCTTATATTCCAGGCGCCAGTCTGAGCAGTTGTATACAGTTATCCCAGATATGGATACCCTGTCATTTGCATGCATCATATTTGTATGTTTATCCGTGCTTTTGTATTGAGCTTAGAGCTCACGTCCTGTATTTTCTGTGTATCTGGATACCCTATTCGACGGGGCAGGTGTAGGTGCAGATTGAGCACCAGGAGCCTGGAGTAGCCAGTGACCTTGAAGACAGCAGGATTAGCTGTAGGTTTTATTTAAATTCGATTCGATTGGGTTGTATAAATTGAGTTTGTTAGCCGATTGTATTCTGCCGGTCTGCTTGTATTTAGTCTTCCGCAGCGATTTTATTTAATGCATGCTTAATTATGCTCTTAACTCTGATTAGGTAGTGGATCCGGGATGGGTCGCTACAGGTACCTTTCTTTGAATGACGGCAGAGACCTGTTCTCCCAATTCAACTCTCTTACAACCCTTCAACTTTTGTTTTCTCTTCACAGTACACAACTCTTTTAAAAATTTAGCATAGTGAGGTACTTGTTTGATAGCATCTAACAAAGGAATATTTACCTCACATCTACGAAACACTTCATACAACCCCTTAATTCCATCATCTTTCCTAGACTCTTTCAATGCTAAGGAAAAAGGGGCTACAGGTTTATACTCGGAAAAAGTAGGGAACTTACCTCTAGGTGCTTCCTGAATTGTGTCGTCCTCCTCTACCTTGGATTCTTGCTCATCTTTGTTCTGTACTGGTTCTTTCACCACTTCTTCATTAACCTTCAACTCCTTTCCACCCCTCAAGGTAATCGCACTCACATTCTCCCTCAGGTTCACCACAGTCTGTGATGGTAAGCTGTTCGAATTCAGTTCCTCCAACCTGTTCACTGCGGTTGCCAACTGCCCCATTTGAGTGTTCAACTGTTGGATACTTTCTCGAGTTTCCTGTTGAAAAGCGGCAGTATTAGTAGCAAGATCCTTAACAATGTTTTCTAGAAACTCACCAGGCGTGGGGACTTGAGGATGCTGTTGCTGTTGAAGATACGGTGGCCTATATGCTTGATTTTGCGGTGGTGCTTGAGTTTCTTGCGGGTTCCCATATCTCAAGTTTGGATGATCCTTCCAACCAGGATTGTATGTGTTGGAGTATGGATCATACTTCCCTTGTGGCGGTCCGGGAAATCCTCCTGCTGCATTGACTTGCTCAGCTGATCCCTCTTGAAGTGTGGGACACATGTCAGTCGCATGTCCCCTTGCAGTGCAAATTCCACAAACCTTCATATTTTGTCCATTCCCTACAACCATTTGACGCACAAGAGACGTCAAATCAATCAGTTGCTGTTCAAGGGAAGAAACATTTACCTCATTATTCTTTCTCGGCGCAGGATCACTTCTGTTGGTGCCAAATTGCTGAGAATTGGCAGACATACTCTCGATTAGATTCCTTGCTTGTACTGGAGTTTTATCGACGAAAACTCCACCACTGGCTGCATCCACCATGCTCCTGTCATGAGACAACAACCCTTAATAGCAGTATTGAATTAATAAATGTTCACTTATCTGGTGCTACGGGCAGCTGGCGCATAGTTTCTTGAAACGCTCCCAATACTCATGCAGTGACTTTCCCATCTGCTGCTTGATGCCATAAATTTCCTTTTTGATGTTTGCCGCTCTTGAAGATGGAAAATATTTCTCTAAGAAAATTATCTTAAGTGTCGTCCAAGTGGTGATGGATCCAGAAGGTAGGTAGTATAGCCAATCCTTTGCAGCGCTCTTCAAAGCGAAAGGAAAGGCTCTGAGTTGGAACTGCTCCTCTGTCACTCCATGGGGTTTCATGCTGGTGCATACGACATGGAATTCCATCAAGTTCTTGTGCGGATCCTCACCTGCAAGACCATGAAAAGAAGGCAATAGATATATCAGTCCAGATTTTAATTCAAAATTAGCATTATTTTCTAGAGTAGGAAAAGTAATGCATAAAGGCTGCTGAGTGAGATCAGGAGTGCCAAGTTGTCTCAAACTCAAGTTCGCATTCGCCGCCATATTGTTGCATGTTTTTTGCTCGCAAGCGCATGATGTCAATTTATAATATAGGAATTAAGTCCAAGTCGATCCCACGGAGAATGAATAAATGATATTATATCAAATATTTGCAACTAATAAAATCATAATCCTATGTAGAGCTACGAAAATGGTTTGATTTTTATAAAACTAAAATTTGCAAGAAACAAAACTAAATAACCACGAGTTCACGAGAGAAAAATTCAATAAGCGAAGAATGCTAGAGGTTCGACTTTACTTGACTGTTCACCACAATTTATTTCTAATGATTGTTCAATTATCAATTCTTCTAGTTTATTAGCCAAGAATCTCTATTATTTTCTACTACCTCTCTCGAGTGTCAAGCAGAAATTCGTATTCAATAACAAACTCAATATCTCTATCAAAGTTCAATTATTAAATCCGGTAAAAAGCACAAGAAATTCTTCTAATGACTTCTATGGAGTTATATGCCTCTCGAACAGTATAAACACCATAGATGTATTTTCCTATGTCGTATTCAAAATATCCTCTCTCGAGTGATAGATTCCAAAAAAAATATCATTCAATCTATGGCCAGTAAATTGAAAGCATTAAAATCAAGAAAACACAAATAAACTGTGCGAAGAAATTTAAATATATAAATCAAAATATGTCAATCATGGTTTTCAGTCAAGATCCGTCTACCTCTAGACTAAGAAATTAGTTCATAACGCAATTCAAAATCAAATAAAACATGTTTTTTCCAACAATCCATAAAACTTAGAAAATTAGAGTTCAAAGAGAAACTAGAAGAATTAGAATGAAGCTTCTCCGTCGCTGGATGCCGCCGTCTTCAGTCTTCGTACCAGAATCTCGAGCTCTTGTGCACTTCAAAACTCTCAATAGCCGTCTTATGCTCTGTAAACTCTCTAAACCCTCGTATCCTCCAGAATAAGTCATAAAATCCCTTTTAAAACTCGATTAAATACTTTCCATATTTTTGGAGACTGCGTAGAGCTGGAGCGCTAATAATTCGGCGCTGGGGCGCTCAAGTTTCATATTTTATTTTTCAATGATGGACTTCTAGCACTGGAGCGCTCAAAAGACGGTGCTGGGGCGCTCTGGAAATGAATTTACGGGCGCTGGAGCGCTGAAAAACTAGAGCTGGTGCGCTACTTGTTCTTCCATTTCACCATCTGTGCAGCATTTTTGTAAAAATCATAACTTAAGTTCTAGCAGTCGGATCGAGCTGAAATTTGGACAACAACTTTAAAACATCCTAAATCAATTTGAACGGTGGAGATCGGATTTAGATATCTGTAACATTCCCAGTAATTTTCTGAAGTTTGCTTTTCCGTAATTCGGCTTTCCGCTTCTTCTTGCTACTTTTCTTCAAATCCTTTCAACTCACAAAAACAACAACAAATATGCATAATATTCACTCGATACATCACAAAATCCAATTCAAATCATATATAAATTAAGTGCATAAAATGCACTTATCAAATCCCCCCAAACTTAGACTTTTGCTAGTCTCGAGCAAAACAGTAATGAGCAATATAGTCGATCTCTGAATTTTTACATTTCAAGATTCAATACACATTCCTGCTAATTTTCTCAAGAGTTCTCGTGTGTGTGTTATTTGCCAATCTCATCTACCCACCTAACTTTTGGTAAAATCATGCAATCCGTAAGCTTCATAAAATCATTAACTCCGCCATCAAGTTTCAAAATACTCTCAACCAAGTTCAACTTTTACTCACACAGATCAACAGGACTTTTTCGATTAACATTAGGCTCAAGCATAATCAGCAGGAGATAAGCATCCATATATATCAATGCAAACAAGGACTCATGATGCAAAGCAAAGGGAATTGAATATTTTCAATTTGTGCAGGATTATGAGTAGCTAAAATTTTTTTATTTGCATTGCCAGACATTAGTCTTGACTTTCTTCTACTCCATACATCTCCATCTTTATGCCTTGTATTTGGACTAGAATTTCAATCCATTTTTTTTTCTTTTCAAGGCCTCCCCTCACCATACTTTCTCCGTCATTACTTTTCTTTGAACTTTTTAGCTACTCAATTTGTTTTGGATTTTTCATGAATATAGAATGGCTAAAAAAACTCAATAGATTCGAAAAAAAAAACGCCTAAATCACTTCTGTGATCTTGAAAATCTACCTCAGTTTCAAATAAAAATCACAAGAGTTAAGAATCAAATCCTCTAATCCACATCACAAATCCACATAATTTTTTTATAATTGCTAGGAGTATCGAAAATCATGGCATTAGTGCATAAATGTGAGAACTCAAGATTAAATATAGCTAACATAAACTTTTTCAGCACAAAAAATTTATTTTCATCATAGGCCAACACAATTGCAACATCATGCCTTCAACTCCAACTAACTCATAAAAAATTTCATATTTTCACAATTTTTAAACATCCCCCCAAACTTAAATTGTGCATTGTCCTCAATGTACAGTATTCATTAAAAACAAGGGACACATACCTTAGGCACCAAGCGTCAGTACTCGGCACCATCTTAATCACTCAAAACTCTTCATCAGGGGTGGCTCCTAAACTCTTTCAGCTCCATAATTTTTCCCCTACACAATTCAAAATCATTATTGATGTCTAGTTTTCTCATGATAAAAAATAAAAAAAAATAATAAAAGAAAATAAAAAAACGCATAAAAACTATCTTGGGTTGCCTCCCAAGAAGCGCTTAGTTTATAGTCCATAGCCCGACTGTATTCCAATTCTAGCCCGGTTCCGCTTTGTTGAGGGTCTTCGCTTTCGCTTTTACGCTCCAAATATATTCAACAACCTTTTTAAACTTTGATTTTTTCTTTTTTTTCTTCTTTTTCTTTGGCACCTTCGGATATTTATTCTTTGAATCTACCTCATGAACAAGTTTGGGATGACCATCCAGCTTCACAACTCGCTCAATCATGAATAATTCCTCGATGGGTGGATTACTTGAATTCTTGAATATGTTAAAAATAACTCTTTCTCCGTCCACACCCATCGACAACTCACCATTCTTCACCTCAATCTTGGCATCAGCAGTGGCCAAGAAAGGTCTCCCCAATATTAGTGGCATATTTGCATCCTCCTCCATATCTAGCACAACAAAATCCGTCGGAAAAATAAATTTTTCTATTTTTACCAAAACATCTTCAATGATTCCAAGCGGATATGTGATAGATCTATCAGCTGGCTGCAATGCGATCATTGTGGCCTTCACCTCACCAAGTCCTAAGCTCCTGAAAATAGACAAAGGCATAAGATTAATGCTAGCTCCTAGATCGCAAAGTGCATTATTAAAATAAGAAGAACCAATAGTGTAAGGAATAGTAAAACTCTCTGGATCCTTCAGCTTTTATGGCATCTTCTTTTGGAGCACATCACTACATTCTTCAGTTAAGCTCACCACCTCATTCTCTTGCAGCCTCCTTTTCTTGGGCATCACCTCTTTAATAAACTTCGCATAATTCGGCATTTGTGCCAAAGCATCAGCAAAAGGGATGTTGATATGTATCTTCTTGAAAATCTCCAAGAATTTTGAGAACTGCTCGTCCACTGCCTTCTTCTTGAACCTTTGGGGGTATGGAAGAGGAGGTTTGTACATCATTTTCTGCTCAGGTTCAGACTCTTTATCCTCGACCTTCTTCTCGTCAACTGCAACTTTTTCAGACGTCTTGCTCTCATATTTGCCCTCTTCATTATCCACCTGCTTCCCACTCCTCAACGTGATAGCATTACACTGCTCCTTGGGATTCACCTCAGTATTACTTGGGAATTGGCCTCTGTTATTATCTTTCAGTGCGTTCACCAACTGCCCAATGCTAGTCTCCATGGATTGCAATACAGCACCCATGTTGGCCACATGTGTCTCTAAGCTGTCAAGGCGAGTCTCAGTCCTCGCCATCCTCTTGCTCGATTCCTGCACAAGCATTAACAACATCCTCCAAAGGAGTCTTACCCTCACCCTTATTTGTATTGTATCCCGGAGGAGGATTCAACACATTATTATTGTTAGCATAAGAAAAATTTTCATGATTACTGATAAGTGTATTTAGTATGCATTATTTTATAGCATTTTGTGTTTAGTTTGCATGCATTTAAGTTATTTTTCGTTAGTTTTATTAGTGTTTTATGTTATGTGTTTGCATTAGACTCACCTGGTTGAATTTTGTAGAAAATTAATCAAAATTTGGGATTCCTGTACGTTAAAGCCGCGCGCGCGCGAGCTTCTTGCTCGCGCGTGCGCAGAAGAAGACTCCAGAAGCTGCCAAGGCAAAGCCGCGCGCGCGCGAGCCTCTTTCTCGCGCGTGCGCAGAAGGGATGACCAGAGAGCTTACAGGGAAGTTTGCGCGCGCGCGCGCGAGTTGATTGAGAATTCGCTGTTTTTTAACACTACGCGCGCGCGAGTTTCGTGATCAGATCTCTGTTTTTAACTGCTGCGCGCGTGCGAGGCCTATGCCGCGCGCGCGCGCGTGCGAGGCCGTCATATGTGTTCCGAAAAATCCTTATTTTGAGAGGAAATTAACTTGTAGGCGTTCAAGACCATATATATAGAAGATATAACATATTTTTGAGGGTTTCGGAAGCTCGAGAGCGCAGACAACGCAAGAGGAGGCGGCTACAAGGCTTGGGAGAGAAGATTTCTCTTTTCTTTTCTTCTTCTTATTTTTATTTTTGAATTATTGTTTTTAATTATTGAGTAGTTTATTTTCAACCAAGACGGCGTGATTGGGCCGAACAAATTCATGTAGAAAACTTGGATGTTTGTTTGGGATTTTTTAGAGTTGATTTGAGTTTATTGATTATCAGATTTATCTTTGCCTTACAAATTTCTTGGCCAGTTATTTGTTTGCTTGTTAATCGATTCCAATTTGTACAGAGGAGGTTTCGAATTCGATCACTTTGGTTTTCAACATAGTGTAAAACTGACTAGAAATAGAATTCGGTTTCATTATGTGGTTTGGGTGTAAACTGAATTTTCATAAATATTTAACGCATTCAAATTTGATTAGAATTACGAAAGATTAGTTCATCAATATTTGAATAGGTTTGATTGTTCTAGAAATAGACCTTTGAACAAATTAGAAGAATTCCCGTGAATTAAGATTAAATCTGAGTCCTGAATCGACTACATGTTACGTGATTTGTTCGGTACCTACGTGTGTCTTGGTTGTCTTTATTTTAATTATTTTTATCTTTAGTTATTTTCATTCATATTTCTTAAGCAGTTTTTATTTTATATTCTTATTTTATTTAATTCAAAATATTTTCTATTATTTTGTCTAGATTAAGTAAAATAATTAAATCTTGAGAATTGACAACAGTCCCTGTGGGATCGATACTTGGACTCTCTGTCCACTTTACTATTACTTGACCTGGTATGCTTGCCAGTAGATTTATATCATACCAATTTAGCCGGTCAAGTTTTTGGCGCCGTTGCCGGGGACTGTCTTTGATATCAAAATTTTTATTTCGCTTGAGATTAGACATTACTTATCTTCTGAATTTCTGATTATAATTTTTTGGCGATTCTCAGGTACCCTTTGTTGTGCATGCGTAACACTCGATCGAGGGTACTACTACCACTTGATTTGGAAATCGAGCGCACGCTTAGCAAGATCCGAAAAGCCAAGAAATCTATCAATCTAGAAGTAGAGTCAGAATCTGAATCTGAAGTAGAGATGGCAGATAATCGCACTGTATGGGATATCATCCGTCCGCCAACTGAAGGTTATGGATCTAGTATAGTTCGCCCCACTGTTGAGGCAAACAATTTCGAGCTGAAGCCCTCTACTATTCAGCTGATTCAATTGCAAGCTAGATTCGGGGGCTCATCTGTAGAAGACCCCTACGCTCATCTGGAGCGTTTTCTGTCAATCTGCGACACGTTCAAAGTGAATGGGGTAACATCTGATGCAGTACGACTGCGGTTATTCCCATTCTCTCTACAAGGAGAAGCTGCTGAATGGCTAGATGATCTGCCTGCTGGGTCTATTACTACATGGAATCAACTTGTTCAGACCTTTCTGAATAAATATTTTCCTCCCACAAAAATGGCGAAACTGTTCTCTGATATCATCTCATTCAGGCAGAAGGAAGCTGAATCTTTAAATGCTGCTTGGACTCGATTCAAAAAGATGTTGAGGATGTGCCCTCAACATAATCTCACTCAGAGCCAACAGACTCAGACTTTTTACAATGGGGCTGATCAATCTGTCTGATCCATGTTGGATGCTGCTGCTAACGGAAGCTTATTCAGGAAGACACCGGCAGAAGCATGGGAAATTATTGGAAATATGGATGAAAGCAACATTGGATGGCCAGATGCTAAAAAGGAGAGAAAAGCTGGAGTTTTAGAGGTCGATGCACTAACATCACTTAATGCGAAGATCGATGCACTTACTCATCAGATGGCAGTTATGCAGACATCTCCAGCCAACCAAGTGCAAGTCCAACAGCCTGACGAACAACAAGTATTTGAAGTTGATGTAGCAAACTTCATGGGAAACCAAGGGAGACAGCAGTACAATCCATACAGCAATACTTACAATCCTGGCTGGAAGAACCATCCAAACCTCTCATGGAAAACTGCAGATCCTACAGCTAATACATCAAAGCCAGTAGAAAAGAATCTTTCCTTCGAAGAAATTATGATGAAATATGTAGCTGGTACTGAGACCCGTCTACAGAATCAGGAGGCAATGTTACAAAGATTAGAGACACAGATGAGCCAGATAGCTACACAGCTGTCAACTAGACCAGCAGGATCTTTGCCTAGCAATACTGAGAGGAATCCAAAGGATGTTAATGCTATTCTGGCAATAACTAGATCGCAAGCAGACACTGAAGCAAAGAATCCTGAAGACAAGGAAGCAAGTGACCTAGTCCAAGAAAAGGAGTTGGAGGAAGAACCAAAGCAGTCAGACTCGACGCCTACGGGCAAGAAAGGTAAGTCCTCGCACTCAGTTAGTAATGATAATATTGACTTGAGTAAACTCCCATTTCCTCAGAGAGCAAAGCAACTGCAATTGGTTAATCAATTTGCAAAGTTCCTTGAGATTTTCAAAAAGCTCCATATTAATATTCCATTTGCAGACGCTTTAGCTCAAATGCCTAGTTATGCAAAATTTTTAAAAGAGATTTTGTCTAACAAAAGAAAACTGGTGGATTTTGAAACTGTGAAGTTGTCGGAGGAGTGTTCTGCCATTTTACAAAATAAACTCCCTCCGAAACTTAAGGATCCCGGTAGCTTTTCAATTCCATGCACTATTGGAAAATCATTTTTTAATAAGGCTTTATGTGATCTAGGTGCAAGTATTAATCTTATGCCTTATTCATGTTTTGAAAAGCTAGGAATTGGGGAAGTTAAGCCAACTAATATCTCCCTAAAATTGGCTGATAGATCTATAAAATATCCAAGGGGGATTGTAGAGGATGTATTAGTAAAGGTTGATAAGTTTATTTTTCCAGTGGATTTTGTCGTGCTTGATATGGAAGAAGATCGTGAGATACCTCTTATTTTGGGTAGACCATTTTTAGCCACTGGAAAGGCAGTGATTGATGTACACAAGGGGGAGTTGATATTACGTATGAATGATGAGAAAGTAATTTTTAATGTTTTTCATGGCATTCGATATCCTGCAGACAATTCTGATTGTTTCAGAATTGATATTACTGATGATTTGGTTGAGTGTTCTCTGCAGGAACAGTTGTCGGTAGATCCATTAGAAATTTGTGTGATAGGTGCTACTGATGAAGAGCATGTTAGTGAGGCAGTTCAAGAAGTAGCACGATATTTGGATGAAAGTCTACCCTTGGACAGACTCATCAATACCAAGATGGGGGAGCTCGACCATACTCCAAAACCGTTGAAGCCATCCACCGAGGAGCCCCCTACTCTTGAACTTAAACCACTTCCATCTCATTTGAAATATTTTTATTTATCAAAGAACGATAAACTGCCAATAATTTGTTCATCTTATTTGACAGGTTGCGAGGAGGAAAAGCTGTTGCGTGTGATTCGAGAACACATAAGATCCATAGGTTGGAGCTTGGCCGATCTCAATGGGATTAGTCCAACCATGTGCATGCACAAAATATTGATGGAGGCGGAGTATAAGACATCGGCTCAACCACAGAGGCGACTTAACCCAGCCATGCAAGAGGTAGTGAAAAAAGAGGTAATCAAGCTCCTTGATGCAGGTATTATCTACCCTATATCTGATAGTGAATGGGTAAGTCCAACTCAAGTAGTGCCTAAAAAGGGGGGAATGACTGTAATTAAAAATTCCAACAATGAATTAATTCCTACGAGAACTGTTACGGGGTGGCGGGTTTGCATAGACTATAGGAAACTGAATGATGCCACCCGTAAGGATCACTTTCCCCTTCCCTTTATTGATCAGATGGTTGAGCGACTTGCAGGGCATGCGTTTTATTTTTTTTTGGATGGTTATTCTGGATATATGCAAATTCCTATAGCACCTGAGGACCAGCACAAAACCACTTTTACTTGTCCGTATGGTACTTTTGCATATAAACGGATGCCATTTGGGTTGTGTAATGCCCCTGCCACTTTTCAGCGATGTATGATGGCTATTTTTCATGATATGGTTGAAAAGTTCATAGAAGTGTTTATGGATGATTTCTCTGTGGTAGGATCATCTTTTGATGCATGTTTGTTTAATTTGAAAAAAGTTTTGCAGAGATGTGAGGAGAGCAATTTGGTATTGAATTGGGAAAAATGCCACTTCATGGTGAAAGAGGGCATTGTTTTAGGTCACAAGGTATCTGAGTTAGGTGTGGAAGTAGACAAAGCAAAACTTGAAGTAATTGAAAAACTTCCACCTCCCACAAATTTGAAGGGCATTAGGAGTTTTCTTGGGCATGCGGGTTTCTATAGGAGATTTATTAAAGATTTTTCTTCTATTGCTAAACCCCTGACTAATCTGTTAATCAAAGAGGTGCCTTTTAATTTTTCTGCGGAGTGCTTGCAGGCTTTTAAAATCTTGAAGGAGAAATTAACAACTGCTCCGGTGATAGTAGCTCCTGATTGGAATCTGCCGTTTGAGTTGATGTGTGACGCCAGTGACACCACGTTGGGAGTCGTGCTTGGACAAAAAAGGTACAAGGCACTTCATGTGATTTACTACGCCAGTATCACCCTGTCAGCTGCCCAACTGAATTACGCGACTACTGAAAAAGAGCTTCTCACGGTCGTGTTCGCGTTGGATAAGTTCAGATCTTATTTGGTGGGGAGCAAAGTCATAGTTCACACGGATCACTCGGCCTTGAAGTATTTGATGAGCAAAAAGGATGCAAAACCCAGGTTAATTCGTTGGGTTTTATTGTTACAAGAATTTGACTTAAAAATTGTTGACAGGAAAGGAGCTGAAAATCAAGTTGCGGACCACCTTTCTCGTTTGGAAAATCAAGGCACTGAAACACAGGTGATCCACGATGATTTTCCAGATGAGCAGTTGTTTGAGGTATCCAACCTACCATGGTATGAAGACATCATTAACTATCTGTCAAGTAAGTTTCTTCCCGCGCATTTAACTTATCAACAGAAGAAGAAATTCTTCTCTGAGTTGAAATATTTTCTGTGGGAAGATCCATTTTTGTTTAAGATTTGTGCAGATGGTATCATTCGTAGGTGTATTCCAGCAGAAGAGGTAAGATCTATACTTTCACACTGTCACACAGGTCCGACTGGAGGTCACTTCGGTGCAAGTCGCACCGCCGCCAAAGTACTCCAGTCGGGGTTTTATTGGCCTTCATTATTTAAGGATGTTTTTGCCTATGTGATTGCTTGTGATACGTGTCAGAAGGTGGGTAATATTTCTAAGAGACATGAGATGCCCCTCAATAATATTCTTGTCTGTGAAGTTTTTGATGTGTGGGGTATCGATTTCATGGGACCATTTCCTGCGTCCGAAGGGAACAAGTATATTTTGGTTGCGGTCGATTATGTGTCTAAGTGGGTTGAAGCACTGGCTTGTAGAACGAATGACTCTAGGGTGGTTATAAAATTTTTGAAAAAATTCATATTTTCTAGATATGGTACCCCCAGAGCCATAATCAGTGATGGAGGAACCCACTTTTGTAACCAACAATTTGAGAATCTTTTGACAAAATATGGGGTTACTCACAAGGTGGCAACACCTTATCACCCCCAAACTAGTGGGCAAGTTGAAATTTCGAATAGGGAGTTGAAAAGAATTTTGGAGAAAACTGTGAATGCAAACAGGAAAGAATGGTCAAATAAATTAGATGATGCGTTATGGGCCTATCGAACTGCTTTTAAAACACCTATAGGAACTTCTCCATTTAGGTTGTTATATGGTAAAGCATGTCATCTTCCTGTAGAACTTGAGCATAAAGCACTATGGGCTACTAAGTTTCTGAATTTTGATGTGCAGGCTACAGGTGAAGAACGATTACTGCAATTGAATGAACTTGACGAGCTTAGGTTGGAGGCCTATGAAAATGCCAGGATCTATAAATAAAAGACCAAGAAGTGGCATGATCAGCGTATTGTTTCGCGTGAATTCGAGGTAGGCCAAGAGGTTTTACTATATAACTCACGCTTGAAGCTCATGCCAGGGAAGCTTCGTTCGAGATGGACAGGACCGTACACTATCAAACAAGTGATGCCGTATGGTACAGTAGAAATTTTTAGTCCGGCTACAGGAGCATTCAGAGTTAACGGGCATAGGATAAAAATTTATCGAGGTGGTATTGTGGATCAGACACAAACCGCCGTCGACTTGCAAGACCCGGCAAATTAAAAAGGGAGGTAGAGTCGGGCTATAGACTATAAATTTCGCGCTGGCTGGGAGGCAACCCAGTATTATTTTTATTATATTATATATTTTTTTTTTATTTTATTTTATTGTTTTTTTTTATTTCTCATTTTTCTCGTATTGCAGGTAGAATTTCTGCTCAGTTTCACTGCGCGCGCGCGAGCCCCTTGCTCGCTCGCGCGCAGGCGTGCGCTCCAGAAACTTTGAGGATCAATCGCGCGCGCGTGAGCCTCTTGCTCGCGCGCGCGCAGAACAATCATCCGGTGTCCGCAATTATAGACTCGCGCGCGCGCGAGGAGCGCAGATTAAAGAAAAACGGGCCCTCCCCCCTCTTTTCTTTCATTCCTTTTCTCCTTCTCTTCTACTTTTTTTCTCTTAAACCCTAAATCCCCAAATTTTTCTACTCCACTTTCTCCATTAATTCTTGACGTTCTCACTCTTAAATTGCAGATTTGTGGAGTTTTCATCGCGCTTGCATTTGGGGCCTTCAATTTTTTGTAGGAATCCTCTTTTTGTGCACTCTTCCGTGCATCACCAACAACCACCGCCGCCCACCGCCTCTGCTCCGGCCGACCACCACCATGCCTGCCAAGAGAGTCCGTTCATCAGGCCCTATTGTCCCTAGCTCCTCGTCCTCCGCTCAATTCTCCAACAAATTTGTCTCATTGGAAGCCCAAGAAAGGTACGAGCATGCTCGACTACATCGAAATCTTATTGCTGAGCGTGGGATTACTTTGGATTGTAATGAATCTGTTTCCTTGGGGATTATTCAAAGGAAATGGTCTGTATTTTGTCGAGCACCCGAACCTTCCATTATTCCGGTGGTTCGGGAATTTTATGCCAATGCCCCTTCCATGGATGATTCGAAAGCTTTTGTTAGAGGCAAACTCGTATCATATGATGCCGAGACGTTGAATAGATTGTATGATACTCCTGCTGTATATGATAGTCAGTTAAGGCGTTTTAAGGCTACTCCAGATTATTCTTTGATGTTAAGCGAGTTGTGTTACACGGGCGTCCATTGGCATGATCCTCTCCGTGTCACTCATTTTTCGGAGAGATTTCTGAAACTTGAGCCGGCGTTGTGGTATGCTTTCATTGCCCGACGATTTCTACCCGTGCTCCATACTGTTGACGTGCAAGTAGATAGGGCTATACTAGTTTACGCTATCACGAAGAGATGGCCGGTTGATGTGGGCAACCTTATACACGATTCCATTCAGTATTCCATGAATCCGACGGTTGGTCTCTATTTTCCCCATACAATCACAGCCCTATGTCGCCAGGCGGGTGTGCCGATTAGTTCCGATGAGGAGTGGCTCCCACCTTTCAAGACCGTCGATGCGAAGCTTGCTATATCTAAACAAGCAAAGCGCAATTTAGAATTTTGTAGCGGTCAGCCTCAAGTGGGGAGTTCTTCTAGAAGTCGACCAGCACCTCAAGCATCTCCTCCTCGCCGCACCGCGCAAGACATGGCCATCGAGAGCTCAGCTTTTGATCACTATGCCATGAGTTATTTTCAGGCTACTTCCACTCACTTACATAATGTGGAAGAAATTATGTGCAGCATGGCGACGCAATTGGGACTTGATACTTCGGGCTTTCCAGCGGCTCCGCTTTACCCACCTCCATTCCCATTCCAGTCCACCGTACCACCTCCATATGCTCCGGTCGCCCCACAGGATCCCTCCATTCCCGACGAGGCAGACGATGACTAGTCACCAGGGGAGTTTCTTTTATGTTTTGTGCATTCTGTTTTTTGTTTTGCATTGCATGTGTTCTTTGTTTATTTGTTGTTCTTGTGTTTGTGTCTTTCTGAAGCATTGAGGGCAATGCTTTTGATAAGTTTGGGGGGGTGTTTGGTGTTTAGTTATTTAGTTATCATGTTTTTTGTCATTCTATTTGTGTTCATTATGTCGTAGTTGCATCCAGTTCGTAAACATGGCATTTCATTTTGTTGCTTGTGTACTGAGTCATGATTGCCAATGATGATGAAGTTTTTGTTGAAAAAATGGATTTTTGAAATTTTTTTGCTCTTGACTGGACATGAGAAACTGTAGGTTAAACCGTGAATATTTTATGCACTCATGTCAAACCAGTGGATTGTAGCGAAAGAATTGATGAAATTTCTGACTGTTTGACCATTGCACGGCAATAGGTGGTTTGTTGATCTTGATTGTGTTTTTGATTTTCGATGATTTCTAGCACTACATTGATGATTTTGAGCGCACCAGTTTTTTTTTGAAAAAAATATATATATATATATAAAAGAGCCAATTCCATCCGGGTCATAGACGAGGGGATTGATCTTTCAATACTATCTTAGTTGTGACTAAGTTTGCGAAAGAAAAAAAAAATCAATGGGATTGGATAAATTTTTTGAAAATTAACATCTCCATCCGGGTTGTGGTTTCGGAATTGAAATTCATGGCTAAGTTTGCGGATAAAATGGGGGTGTTTTCCTAAAAATAATCAAATTTTTTAGAAAAAAATTACTAACAATTCCATCCGGGCTTGGAGAGTGATTGAAATCCTAATTACTGTTCCATAGCTAAGTCTGCGGGTTCAATGGGATTGATGCTCCATCCGGGCTATAGATGAGGGGGTTGAAATTCTAATCCTATCAAGTTATAGCTAAGTCTGCGGGTAATAATGGGGCTTAACAATAGTCGGGTACAAAATCCGGCGGTGCGTGTTTATTCTCAAGGGAAGTGTGCTTTTGCTAGAGGATTGTTGAGAGGAGGAGACACTTGAAGAGTGAAACTTACACTGATTTGTCATAGGCCGCTAAGCAGATTTGAGATGAATTCAGTCTAAGTTGCATGAAACTGGAATGACATTTCACACACACACGTTCACGTTAAATCGAAGATGTCTTATGAAAAGTTGAAAGCAATTCGGTGATTTTTGTTGGTACTTGAACTTCTCAGAGGCTTTGCACTTTCATGACTTGTCCTCACTTATGTTTTTGTTTGCATGTTGTTTTTGCATGTCTTGCTCGAGGGCGAGCAAGGTTTAAGTTTGGGGGTGTTGATAAGTGTATTTAGTATGCATTATTTTATAGCATTTTGTGTTTAGTTTGCATGCATTTAAGTTATTTTTCGTTAGTTTTATTAGTGTTTTATGTTATGTGTTTGCATTAGACTCACCTGGTTGAATTTTGTAGGAAATTAATCAAAATTTGGGATTTCTGTGCGTTAAAGCCGCGCGCGCGCGAGCCTCTTGCTCGCGCGTGCGCAGAAGAAGACTCCAGAAGCTGCCAAGGCAAAGCCGCGCGCGCGCGAGCCTCTTTCTCGCGCGTGCGCAGAAGGGATGACCAGAGAGCTTACAGGGAAGTTCGCGCGCGCGAGTTGATTGAGAATTTGCTGTTTTTTAACACTACGCGCGCGCGAGTTTCGTGATCAGATCTCTGTTTTTAACTGCTGCGCGCGTGCGAGGCCTATGCCGCGCCCGCGCGCGTGTTCGGGGGTCATATGTGTTCCGAAAAATCCTTATTTTGAGAGGAAATTAACTTGTAGGCGTTCCGGACCATATATATAGAAGATATAACATATTTTTGAGGGTTTCGGAAGCTCGAGAGCGCAGACAACGCAAGATGAGGCGGCTACAAGGCTTGGGAGAGAAGATTTCTCTTTTCTTTTCTTCTTCTTATTTTTATTTTTGAATTATTGTTTTTAATTATTGAGTAGTTTATTTTCAACCAAGACGGCGTGATTGGGCCGAACAAATTCATGTAGAAAACTTGGATGTTTGTTTGGGATTTTTTAGAGTTGATTTGAGTTTATTGATTATCAGATTTATCTTTGCCTTACAAATTTCTTGGCCAGTTATTTGTTTGCTTGTTAATCGATTCCAATTTGTACAGAGGAGGTTTCGAATTCGATCACTTTGGTTTTCAACATAGTGTAAAACTGACTAGAAATAGAATTCGGTTTCATTATGTGGTTTGGGTGTAAACTGAATTTTCATAAATATTTAATGCATTCAAATTTTATTAGAATTACGAAAGATTAGTTCATCAATATTTGAATAGGTTTGATTGTTCTAGAAATAGACCTTTGAACAAATTAGGAGAATTCCCGTGAATTAAGATTAAATCTGAGTCCTGAATCGACTACATGTTACGTGATTTGTTCGGTACCTACGTGTGTCTTGGTTGTCTTTATTTTAATTATTTTTATCTTTAGTTATTTTCATTCGTATTTCTTAAGCAGTTTTTATTTTATATTCTTATTTTATTTAATTCAAAATATTTTCTATTATTTTGTCTAGATTAAGTAAAATAATTAAATCTTGAGAATTGACAACAGTCCCTGTGGGATCGATACTTGGACTCTCTGTCCACTTTACTATTACTTGACCTGGTACGCTTGCCAGTAGATTTATATCACACCGATTTAGCCGGTCAATTACGCAGACTAGGGTGATATTGATTGGGTACAGGATTACCTTGATAGTTGTTGTAATTTCTGTTGTTCACATATTGAGCGTGCTCCACACTCTAAAATCCATCATTAGAATTTACGGCAGTCTCCAACGATGCTGTCTTAATAGAAACTTGATTGCCTTTGGTCATTGCAGCCAACTGTGTAGAAATAGTAGCCATCTGAGAAGTCAAAGCAGTGAATGCATCAACCTCATGAATTCCAGCAGACTTCCTTATTACAGATCTCTCACTCGGCCACTGATAATTGTTAACAGTCATTTTCTCAAGCATCTCATAAGCCTGTTCAGGAAATTTAGAAAATATTAAACCTCCAGCTGCAGCATCCACAGAAATCCTCGTTGGGCCATTCAAACCATTGTAGAATAACTCAATCTGTTCCCAATCCGAAAAATTATGGTTTGGACACTTCCTAAGCAACTCCTTGTACCGCTTCCAAGCTTCATAAAGCTGCTCAAAATCTTGCTGTTTGAAAGTAGTGATCTCAATTTTCAGCTGGGCAGGCTTGGCAAGAGGAAAGTACTTAGCCAGAAATTTGGATGCCATGTCTTCCCATGTAGTGATACTCCCAAGAGGTAGTGACTGCAACCAACTACGAGCATTGTCCCTAAGAGAGAATGTGAACAATTGTAGTCTGATGATGTCCTCAAGAACACCATGAATCTTCACCGTGTCAGCAATCTCCAGAAAAGTACGCAGATGCAGATTTGGATCTTCAGTAGCTGCACCCCTGAACTGATTCTGCTGCACCATATTAATCAGAGCTGGCTTCAACTCAAAATTATTTGCCGTGATGTTCTGCCGAGCTATCCCAGAATAATGAGTATTGATCACTGGTCGAAAGTGATCTCTGATCGGCACCGGAGCATTATTGACAGCTCTTTCCCTTTCTTCAGCCATTTGTTGCAACTCTTCTCTTCTAGCTTTTCTCAAAGCTTTAGCAGTTTTCTCGATTTCCAGATCAAAGAGCAGTAATTCGTAACTTTGGCTTTTCGCATAAACTGCATAGACAGGAAAGATTTAAAATTAGAACCAAAAAAATAAAATAAAATGCTCTAAATCAAAATTAAGACAAATTAGCACAATTTAATATAAATCAAATAAAATTCATTCCCCGGCAACGGCGCCAAAAACTTGTTTCGTGTTTTTGGCTCGCAAGCGCTCGATGTCAAGTTATAATAAAGGAATTAAGTCCAAGTCGATCCCACGGAGAATGAATAAATGATATTATATCAAATATTTGCAACTAATAAAATCATAATCCTATGTAGAGCTACGAAAATGGTTTGATTTTTATAAAACTAAAATTTGCAAGAAACAAAACTAAATAACCACGAGTTCACGAGAGAAAAATTTAATAAGCGAAGAATGCTAGAGGTTCGACTTCACTTGACTGTTCACCACAATTTATTTCTAATGATTGTTCAATTATCAATTCTTCTAGTTTATAAGCCAAGAATCTCTATTATTTTTTACTACCTCTCTCGAGTTTCAAGCAGAAATTCGTATTCAATAACAAACTCAATATCTCTATCAAAGTTCAATTATTAAATCCGGTAAAAAGCACAAGAATTCTTCTAATGACTTCTATGGAGTTATATGCCTCTCGAACAGTATAAACACCATAGATGTATTTTCCTATGTCGTATTCAAAATCTCATCTCTCGAGTGATAGATTTCAAACAAAATATCATTCAATCTATGGCCAGTAAATTGAAAGCATTAAAATCAGAAAAACGCAAATAAACTGTGCGAAGAAATTTAAATATATAAATCAAAATATGTCAATCATGGTTTTCAGTCAAGATCCGTCTACCTCTAGACTAAGAAATTAGTTCATAACGCAATTCAAAATCAAATAAAACATGTTTTTCCAACAATCCATAAAACTTAGAAAATTAGAGTTCAAAGAGAAACTAGAAGAATTAGAATGAAGCTTCTCTGTCGCCGGATGCCGCTGTCTTCAGTCTTCGTACCGGAATCTCGAGCTCTTGTGCACTTCAAAACTCTCAATAGCCGTCTTATGCTCTGAAAACTCTCTAAACCCTCGTATCCTCCAGAATAAGTCATAAAATCCCTTTTAAAACTCGATTAAAGACTTTCCATATTTTTGGAGACTGCGCAGCGCTAGAGCGCTAATAATTCGGCACTGGGGCGCTCAAGTTTCGTATTTTATTTTTCAATGATGGACGTCTAGCGCTGGAGCGCTCAAAATACGGCGCTGGGGCGCTCTGGACATGAATTTACGGGCGCTGGAGCGCTGGAAAACTAGAGCTGGGGCGCTACTTGTTCTTCCATATCACCATATGTGCAACATTTTTGTAAAAATCATAACTTAAGTTTTAGCCATCAAATCGAGCTGAAATGTGGACAGAAACTTTAAAACATCCTAAACTTCAATGTGAATGGTGGAGATCGGATTTAGATGTCTGTAACATTCCCAGTAATTTTCTAAAGTTTGTTGTCCCGTAATTCGGCTTTTCGCTTCTTCTTGCTACTTTTCTTCAATTTCTTGCAACTCACAAAAACAACAACAAATACGCATAATATTCACTCGATACATCATAAAATCCAAGTCAAATCATATATAAATTAAGTGCATAAAATGCACTTATCACATATATTCCTCAGAAATTTCAGTCTTAATTTCGTCCTCTTCTTGCCTCCTACGAGCTTCTCTCCGTCGCTTAAGCAAGGTTCTTTCTATCTCTGGGTCGTATGTAAATTATTCTTCTTCAGAATATTCACCTGAAAGCATGAACAAACTAGAGTAGCACTACGAGGAATAATAAAATAAAATAAAATAAACTAAGAACACAATAAATTAACACCAATCCCCGACAACGGCGCCAAAATTTGGTAGCGCTTAATCGTATCACGCCCAAATTACCCGACTCAATCAGATAAACAAATAAGGCAGTAGTGTGAGTAGGGATCGTTCCTACGAGAAAAGGTAAATTTAATGTGTTCTATATAAATAAAAGGGGATTTGAAGTTTGAGATTAACTACTGAAAATTTTAAACAATTAAAATTCACTAACATGCAAGATTGAATAATAAACTTGGAGAAATTAATAAGAGACGAGGCTTGGTATCGGTCGACTACACCCTTGATATTTATTCATTCAATCATCGATTCCCTAAAAATAATCAATCCTATTAAATATTCGTCACTGAAAATCCAATTCCTGTTTCACCTTAATTTTAGTTAATTAGAAAACAGCATTCTAAATTAACCCTTACCCCATAAATTAACCCATTAACAGCAATCTAGATTTAAAACCACGATAGCATTCAAACTAGTAAAACTGACGAACCTAGACAACACAAACACCAGCGGTTGTATTTAGCCTAGTCAATAATTGATCCTACAATTTAATAAATTCAACAGCAGAAAATATCAAACGTAGTTGCTTCGCATATTAGATTGTTCAAACAATTACGGATTTGAATTCTAATTTAGTTATCGCTTGCAAAACAAAATCCTAAGAAGGCCAATCCTAAAATCTCGCATACAAACATGAAATAATATAGATCAAAAATTGATACTTAATAAAGATTAAACACTACGAATCAAATCTCATGAATAAAGTACATCAAGGTTTCGTCTCCCTCAACCAAGTATTAAAACTTAGCCACAACGATTCATGACCAAAATCAATAAAAATTCAAAAAAAAAGAAGAAAACTAGAAAAGAAATTGAAGAACAAAACCTAGCGTCCAAAGAAGAGTCTCGAAATCTGATGATTCCCCTTTAAAAATGGAATTAAGAGTCTAATAAAGCCTAGAGTCCAAAATAACAAAATTACCAAAATTAATAATTTTTTTCCCGAAAGACGAGCGCGCTCGATTGCATAAGTACGCACGATCGAGCGCGCTAAAAACATGCGATCCACTGTCCAAAATTCCTTGAGCGCGCTCGATCCTATCAGTTCGTCCGATCGAGCGCACTATTTTACGCCAACTTTCTGTCTTCATACTTCAACTTCTGCGCTCGATCTCATCAATTCATCCGCTCGAGCGCATGGAAAAAATAGCCAACACTGTCCTCTTGTTTTTCAACTTAAAATCTCCTACACATTAAACCCGGAAGTATGTTATGAAAATAAATGCATGCAAAAGACAAAACTAAGATAAAACATGAACAAACACAAATAAATGCATGCAAACTACTAACAAAATAACATCAAAATATGCAAACAAAACACGACTATCAAATATTGTATATTCTAAACTGTTTCTAGTCGATTCAGCCACCATAAAAAAGGATAAAGGCCGCTCGAGCTTGAGACTATTATTTGCGATGTGAGTATCATGTTTCATTGGTAGGGGACATGGAGATGTCCAAGTATGCAAATAGGTGCTCCTTGTAGAGTGCACTGAACAACCCTCCCTAAAGGATTTTCCAAGTGGTTCTCACTTATCGAGTGGAGAAGTCCTAGTTTATGGTTGTACACCATTAGTCCTTATGACCGGGACATCATGGAGACTTTATATGCTAGTGATTCACTTTGACTTGTTTACCGACTCATCTGGGGTCATCAGGTGGCAATGTTGGGTGTTGTGACGAAACATATAGGAGTCAATGCATTGTAGTCGGGGATTCACCGCTTACCTACGGGTATGGATATCCTATGTAATCTCATGCATACGTAGCTTGAAATCTTTGATCAGAGTAGGTGATAATTAAGAAAGGGGTTTCTTGAATTACACCTTCGATGCTACTACGGCATGACACATAGTTATCGATTCAATGACAACTCTCGATAACCCAATGGTTGTCGAATCGGTCGGGATATATGAGTTGAAGGGACCGTACTGTACGCTAACCATAATTGATTGGTTTTTGCAGGCACTATCATTTGATACCTAGGGAGTCATGTAAGCGATGCTGCTAGACGTTTAACATGACTGGTTGGGTACTATCAGACTTGAGTTTTCTGACGTTCTTATTATCAAGGAGTTGATCAATAAGAATGGAGCTATATGGGGTATGCTCACATAAGGGACTTGTTGATCCCGAATCACATGGAGATGTGAACCCACTGCCAGTTGTATCAGTGAACCATTGAGGGTCACACAAGTACTAGCTTTCTAGATCCCGTTGAGATTAAAATTAGTTTAATGTGTTGAACAACTTATAAAGGAGTTTATAAGTAAAATAAATTAGAAGTTTGACTTCTAAATTGGAGATTAAATGGAAAAGTAACTTTTAATTTGTGAATGTGTTCCAAGATTAAAAGTTGACTTAAAATAATTAGTTTGTAAAAATTTTGATTTTCTAAACTATTATTTTGAACTTAATTAATTAATTCAATAGTTGAATTAATTTAATACTAGTAGACTTTGTAATGTACAAATAATTAAATTAATTCAAGTGTTGAATTAATTAAACACTATTGAGTCTAGTATAACTCAAATTAATATAGTGTTAAATAATTATATACTAGTGTACTTGAATGAGTTCAAGTTAGATTTAATTAATTATTTAAACTTAATTGGGATTAAGTTTAATGTTTAATTAAATAAGTTCAAAAACATGTATATATATTATATATATATATTCGAAACATATATATATTCATGTTATATATATGTGTGATGGAATTTGAAGGGTTGCAAGAAGGGTTGCAATTTTCCATGCATGTCTTGAACTTTTCCATGCATGGTTTAATTGTATCTGTTTAATCCTTAACCATTAATATATTATTATGAATAATATACACACATATACATTCCAATTAGAAGTGGAGGTGGCCGAACACTTCACAAGATATTCTCCAAGTTTTTTCTTTTCATTTTGAGGAAGAAAGAAAAGAAAATCTCAATGCAAAATTCTCTAAATATTATAGTGCATATTTAGAGCGGATCTAGATCGTCTAGTTGTTGACCTAATTCGAAGGCTTGAAGTGTTGAATCCATTTTGAGCAAGGTGTGCTCTTAGAAGCTTGTAGATAGTGTCTACCACTTCAAGAGCCTAGTTGTTTATCAACTTGATTGGAGCCATAAATCAATCTTTGAGATTGATAGGTAAAACTTCTAAACACCCTATGGTTGTTTGATTTTGAATGCTACACAAGTGCTCGGATCTCTTTTGTTAAAAATTTTAATATTTTCGCTGCGTTTCCGGGCACGAGTTAACCGATTACCAACAAACGATACTCTACTCATTCTTTATTAAAACTTGACACCGTGTACTTGCGGGCACAAAATTACGCAAAAAATTTTTGGCGCTGTTTTCGGGGAGTAATTTGTTGAAATTTTTTTAGTATTGTTACTAATTAGTCTATATTTTAATTTAGACCTTTTCTTTATTTAATTTTTAGTTACTATCTGATTTTAATTCTTCTTACTTTTAGTGTATGCGAAGATCCCAAAGTGCTAATTCTCTACTTTTTAATCCGGAGATCGAACGCAATGCAAGAGCACTGAGAAGAGTGAAAAGATAAGAATTACACAGAATGGCTGAAGAGAACGTACAACAACCTCCCTTGGTTCCTATCAGAGATCACTTCCGGCCGAAGATCCAGGCTCACTATTCTGGAATCGCTCGAGGAACCTGCTACATCTTAAATTTTAATTCACCCAAGTGTAGGTTATCTGCAAGTAATATACTCGTGAGTACGAGATCGATCCACGGAGAGGATGCTGTAAGTTTAATTTTAGCAATGATATATTATAGATGGAAATATTATTATAAAACTTCAAATACACAAATTATAAAATTATCAAGGCTTTAAAGGTTCATTATTGGTTTATTTAAGATTGCTTAACAAAAATAAATACAAGAAACTAAAATGAAAATAAACATAAAAGAATAATTAAATATTTAAACAAGTATATGATATAATATAGTTTCCACTATATTAATATCAGATTAACCTATATTTAATACATGGTACCGATAATATATATATAGATGCATAAATATAAACATAAAAGAACAATTAAATATTTAAACAAGTATATCATATAATATAGTTTCCAATATATTAATATCAGATTAACCGATATTTAATACATGGTACCCATAATATATATATAAATGCATAAATATAAATAGACATAAAAGTAAATATTAAATCAAATCACAATACTTCATTTTGAACAACCGGCAGAGCCATGCTATTGTCTAAATAAAATATATGACTTTTTTTATGTTAGATGCGAGAAAGTAAATATTAGTTGCGGAAAAGTAAATGTTAGATGCGAGAAAAGTAAATGTTAGATGCGAGAAAGTAAATGTTAGTTGCGAGAAAGTAAATGTTAGTTCAAATCATAATATATTATTTAGAACAACCGGCTGAGCCACGCTATTGTCTAAATAATATATATGACTTTATTATAAATTGATACATATATTTATATTATATAACTATTGTAGTATTTATTATTTCATATTAGACAACAAATCAAGGTAACCACATTTAAGGTACCAAGTATTTGATGTAAATAGATAACAATAAATCATCCAAATTATACCTACAAATAAAGATCAATTAGTAAAACAAAATAAAAATAGAAAAGGGAAGAATATACAAAATATAAACAATCTTACTTGACCAACAATGAAACCTTTTCACCTTGACATAAAAGGATTTAGTTTTCCATGAACATAAGACTCAAGAGTAAGGATAAAATAAATTTCATACTTAAACTTGGAGAAATATGCGCACTCAAACTCTTATTCTTACACAAATAATATTTATTTTACAAGTGAGGAATTTTTCTACACTTTTGCACACTTCAAAGCTTATACAACACACCTATTTATAGGTCAAATGAGAGCAAGAGTGAAAGGATCATTAAATGTGAAATAGTAAAGTTGGTGGGTGCTTGTCTCCTTGAATGTCAATACCATGACCCAACATTAATTGACATGTTGGATCCTTAGACCACCAATTCAGCCTTTTCATTCAACATAGCACACGTAGGAAATTTTGTGTAGATGTGTTTGGACATATAATTCACCTCTTTTGGGTAAAAGGTGAAATAGTTATGATATTTTTACTACAAGCTGGTCATAGTAAAAGTAAATCTGTCTCCTTTATGATTTTTGATAATTTGATCTTAATGAGGTTTTTGGAATTTTTTGTCTTCTACAAAGTTGAAGATGCCTCTTTTGTGATTCTACAAGATTTGAGATTACTCTAATATAACCTCTGTAGTTTGAGTAATTTTATTTTTATCAAACCTACGCAAATCGTAAAATACAACATTTTTAGTAAAACATTAAATATAAACACATAACACTTAAAATAATACAACTTCATAATTTTAATGGAACTTTAATTTTAAATCACAACTTTTAACATATAAATAATTACGAATTTTAAGTTTCATCACACCCCCAAACCGGTTTATTACTAGTCCATTAGTAATAAAATATCATAAAATATCATAAAATCACAAGTTAGATTTTTATTCCTTATTATATATATATTCAAATTTGCAAACTTTAAAATTTTAAAACACACTTGTAAGGAGATCATATGTTTATTTATAAATCTTGTTATCAACTAATATATTAATATATAATTGGATGAGTTATACATATATATTTCACACAATATCAAAATATTAAATATATATAATTTTTTTATATAAATATTTTTTAAAAACTTTGAGAACAATATAATCAATATGATAATAGAAATTATTTTCATAACATGTATAATATCAGGGCTTTTTTAAAAATATTATATAATTAAAAAATATTATTGAAAATATTACAAAACGGTAAAGTTTATAAAAATATTATAATCCGGGACTCCAAGTCCCGGATTCAACAGAGATTTTGTCAGATCTCTGTCCGGATTCTGTTAAAATATTAAAAAAAAACTCTGCTGATTTTTTTTTTTAAAAAAAAAAGTGAATCCGGAGCTGTCATCTCCATTCTGCCTGACTCATCTCCATTCTTCTCTTATAATTTCTCTTCTTCCCGAGTTCTTGGTTCCCTTGAGGTAAGTAAATTTAATTTAGTAGTGTTGTTTGTTATAATTTTTACTTAGTTATATGTTGTGTTTGAACTTTGTTTAAATGTTACAATATGATTTGATTCGGTTTTGCTCGTAATGATTATTGTGTTATAAAAGGTAATCATCGTTTATGTTATTTTAATTTATACTTAATATTTTTGTTATGATTGTGAATTTAATAGTAATAACACTCATTTAAATTAAATTTCATTATATTTTATTAATTGTTTTTTATTCTATTACTAATTTTATTTTATTGTTATTGTTAATGATGGATTAATTTTGTAAATTTTATTGCAATGACCCAAATACTTCCGTGTTAACTATAATATATTCTTAAACTAATTAGACAGATAATTAAATTTTTTTTAATTATCACCTAATTATTATAATTAATTAAACTATATGTATTGCCTTAATTATGAAAAAATAAATTAAAGCTTAATGGATCTTTATTTTATATGTGGATATACGAATCATTGTATATTAAATAGTATTCTTAATATTATTGAAAACATTTAATATTTCTAAAATTAATTTATAAAATAAGTATGATAAAAGTTTAAATATTATATTTATTACTAAAATTTCCACTAATATTAATTTCCAAACCACGTAAAATCACTATAAATATTAATTAAAATATATATAATAAATAAATTTAACAATAATATAAATAAGAATTGACTTAAAATTAAAATTGTAATAATATTTTTAAAATTATTATTATTTTTTACCATTTTACTAACGATTATATTTTTTTATAAATAATATATTATACTTTTTAATAATAAGTAATATATTCTGAATAATAATTAAAGTGAGCATAAAATTATTTATAATATAAATCACATTTAGATTTTTTTCACTTTATTTTTAATTATTTTAAATTGCATGATATAGTTGGAAAAAAATATTTTTTCCTTAATATATACTCATCTAATTATGTTTTTTTTAATTTTTAAATAAATATTTGATGATATATTATGATATTATTATTTAAATAATAAAATATAAATTAATAACAGTTTGAATAATAAAAATATCATTAAGAAATCTACCGAATAATAGAAAATTGTAATTCATAAGCTAGTTGAATTATTTGTCAATATATTTGAATAATAAAAAGTTCATCAATATCGTTTTATTAATTGCAGGATGACGGAAAATTCAGAAAATGTTTTGTATTTATAAGATAGACATATTTCGAACAATATCAATGCCGATTACATTGATTCACTTATACATCCACGTCGTTTCGATAATTCTCTTTGGATGTTGTATAGTGAAGGAATTCACCAGCGTGTTCGTATATGTTTGGCGCGTATGGGTTTTTATGGCATCTTATAGTATGGTCCGATAAAATATTATGATAATTATTTGCTTACAGCCATTGTAGAGAGATGGCATCGAGAAACACACACATTCCACCTTCCCGTCGGTGAGACCACGATAACCCTACAGGACGTGGCATTAATTTAGGGTTTGAATATCGATGGCATTCCCATAACTGGTGTAGATACCAAGTATAGAAAAAATGAGTTGCAACAGCGCTGTTTATATTGGTTGGGTTTCATGCCCGATCCTAATAAAATCAAAGGTGGCCACCTTTCCCTCGGCGCTATACGAAAGCACTGTCTGGACCATATGATTCATGACGAGAGTACAGAAGATAATGTTGTGAAATATTCTCGTTGTGTGGCCTTACTGATTATTGGTGGATGCATGTTTCCAGACTCAGAGAGTTCGGCGGTGAAGCTTATGTATTTGTCATTTCTTGAGGATATTGATGAAAGAGTGGGTGCCCTGCTAGCCAACTTGTGGCTGAGGGCTTTCATGACTATTTTTGTAAACAATCTTTGTTTAATGTAATTTACACTTTTTATTGGCATTTACTTTATCTCTTATCATATTATTATGTTGTAACGTATTATACAATGTTTAGATAAAGACCTTGAATATACTAGAGTGCATGTAAGATGTGATAGTGAATATGGATGACTATCATGAAACACATCTTATAATCACTATATATTCTAAACATGTTCCTAGTCAATTGAGCCGTCCGCAATAAGGATAAGGATCGCTCGATATTGAGACTAGCATTTGCGATGCCGAGTATCACGTTTAATTGGTGTGGAACATGGAGATGTTCAAAGCATGTAAATGGATATTCATTGGATGGATAATCGAACTACCATATTCGGACTTTTCAAGTGATTTTCACTAATTGATTGGATAAGTCCGTGGTTTTGGTTGTACATCATTAGTCCTTACTACTTAAAACAACATGGAGACTCTATATGCTAGTACTGTACTTTGACTCGTTTACCGACTCCATGAGGGTCATCAGGTGTCGAGATTGGGTCCAGTTACGACACATATAGGAGTCAATGCTTTGTTGTCAAGGATTCACCACACGCTTGCGAGAGTGGATATCCTATGCGATCTTAGGAGATATCCTATGCGATCCGAGGAGATATCCTATACGCACGCAGCGGCCCAGAAGCTAGGTTGGGCAGGGTAGGGCCGCCCGGGATCGTCCCGGGCGGGCCCAAAAATTATTATTTTTTTAAATTTTTTTATATAATTTTGGAAATTATGAATTTTGGCCCGTTAATAGTTATTGGGCCCAGTTTTTGGCCCGATCAAAAATTGTTTCGATAGGTCCACGAGGCAATGGGTCAAAATTGTTTGAACCCAAATTTTTAAGAAAAATTAATTTTTGGATAAATTTGAATTTTTGGAAAATTCATAAATTTAATCCAATAAATTAAATTTTATAAAAATTATTTATTTTGGTACAATTGATAATAAAATATGATTTTATATATAAAATTAGATTTTATGTATAAAATATGATTTTATGGATAAATTAGATAAAATATGATTTTATATATAAAATGGGATTTTATATATAAAATATGATTTTATATGTTTAAATATATTGCCATTTTGAATTGCATGTTATACAATCATTTAATTGAATTAAACAATTGGATAAAAGGATAATCGATTGTCATGACCAAAATTTTAGGTGTATGCTAGGTTGTTTACATTTGGTTTATATTATTGCTGTTGGGTTTTTATTAATGGGCTTGTATTATGGCCCAATTTGATTTGTCATTTGTAATAAAAGTGGGTCTGGTTTATGGTCCGTTCCCACCATTAAAATATGTATCCCCTACTTGTCATCAAAATTTATTGTAAATTTATTAGACTTAGTGGGAGATAGAGATTTGAAGATGATGGTGGGCACAACAGACGATGATAAAGACCGAAGAAATATAAATTGGAAGCTCAATGTAATAGGATTGCATTGCATACTTGCATATCATCTAGGATTGGACTTAGACTCGTGATTGGCAACCACGGGTCGACTATATCTAGGCATCGATCATCCTTTATTTAATATTTGATATTATTGTTGTATGCATGTTTAATCTAAATTGCATGAATCCTGCAAGCATAGAAACTAATTAAATGATGAGACAATTTTTTTTCAAAATTAAAATCCCTCATTTTAAGTATGATTTAAAATTAATATCAAGTTTAACAAATAGAGAAATTAAATATAGTTTATATTTTCCTACCTTCCATCAACTATCAATGCATGATGGATGCTACCCGCGGCCGTGGTCCGACTCATATTATTGGGGGGGCCCGTTCGTCGAAAAGCTGTGCATTGAGTAGACAATTGTTGTAAGTTGGGTGGAACTCCCATGGGATCAACTCATATTATTGGGGGTGCACATGGCGACCGTCCATCACAACTTAATATTGATGGGTCAACTTGAAAAATCACTATAAACGGCGTCAAATTATTGGGCCCTTTATTGGATATGAGGTAAAAACATGGAGGTTGCTCTAGTAGCAATTGGGCTCTACCTTTTAAAATTATAGTAGGCTGACTTTAATCGGGACTATAATTTGTAAAATGGGCTCCATGTTCCCACTAAAGAAAATGGTTTTCTCGTTTTCACTAGAGGGTGGTGAAATCGTTAAAATAGTGAGAGTGTCATTTATAAAATTAAACTCGCCTTATTTTATGTCTTAGTAAATTAATTAAATAATCACTGATTATTGTTTGTTATTTTTTCAATATATCATTATGATGAATTCGCGTAATCCAGTATTTTTTATTCTCGAACAAAACAAACTGACTGGCGCAAACTATATGGAATGGTTCCGTAAATTGAAGATTGTCCTATGCTCGGAGAAGATTTTCTACGTGCTAGAAAAATCTCCTCCGAAGGAAGCACCGGCTGATGTGAGTCCGGAAGAGTTGGCCAAACTTGATAAATGGTGGGACCATGATATCAAGGCCAAATGCTACATGCAAGCTTCGATGTCTGATGAACTCTAGAGGCGATTTGAGGATGTCGTGAATGCTACTGACATACACATGCACCTCAAGGATCTTTTTGGGGATCAATCGAGAGCTGAGAGGTACTCCACTGTGAAAGAGCTGATGACGTGCCGCATGCGAGAGGGGGCTTCGGTCCGTGAGCATGGGGTACACATGATTTGGCTCATTGAAAAATTGGTAACCCTCGAGTTGGTGTTGGAGCACGAACTATGTGTGGACTTACTGCTTCTTTCTCTTCCTCCGTCCTTTGACGGATTTGTGGTGAACTTCAATATGAACAAGCTAGAGGTCACCCTTGAAGAGATGGTCAATATGCTTGTCACTTATGAGGCCACATTCAAGAAGGATAAACCGGTTCTCTTGGTGGGCTCCTCTTTTTCTGCTAAGAAGGGGCCAAGTGCAAAGGGTAAGAAACGTTCTGCCCCACCCAAGAAAACTGGGCCCAAGATCTAAAACAAAATTTTAAACTTCTGCTGCAATGGGTATCAGATCTGACAGATCCGAGAACGTGTTCCAACAATTTATACAGTGATTACATATAGCTGGGGTTCTGCTGTACTGGCATATCTCTATCGAGAGTTATGCAACACTTCTCTGGTGTTGAAGAAAGACATTTGCGGGTCTCTCCAATTACTTCAGGTACGGTTAAACCTATATAGAAATATATTTGTGTTTGTTATAATGTTGTTATGCGACATGTATATTGTATATCGTTGCAGATTTTGTGTACAGAAATAATAATAACATGACAGATTGTGAAATACTAGAATTGACAAAACAAAACAAAAACAAAATTGTTCAAGATTAAGACGTGCAACATATGTAGATTGCGAAGTATTTTACAAAACAATTAATATCCAACAAATAAAGTTTAACCAACTATGTGTTTACAAAACACTTATTTTTACAAAACACTTAATATCCAACAAATATGAATGCTCCATATCCTTGAGCTTCATCCTCCCATTGACTTGTTATCTATGTGAAATGATAACAAAGAAAATTATCATCATATCTTGTAAAAATAAAATCATTTAACTGTACAATTTACATGGTGAGAATAGATAATAATTAAATTAGTATTCACTAAATTAAAAGTTAGATAATATATCATTATATATCACACGTACCTTCCACGTCTCTGTCGCTTGGAAGATTGATCCATCTCATTTCTAATGCGTGTCGTGCAATCTCTACCAACCCTTCTCCTCTCTCGTCGAATTGGATTGTGTTGTAATCGGAATGTCGGTTCATCCCAATACTGTCCATCATGTACAGGATAAAACCTACCATCATAAGTGTTGACATATTCGCTAAGTGCATACCATGGTTGAACAAGATGTGCAGGATCTAATCGAAACCATTTCGACGCACATATAACATGTGAACAAGGGATTCCAAATATTGTTGTCTTCCCGCATGTGCAATCACGAGTAGAGATCTAGACAACGTTTATGTGATTTTGACTCCCCGGTCTTGATCCTGTTGCAACGGATGCCGTCTGATCCCTTTGGTCAAATTGTACAACTCTATGTTCAATTGACTTTCTCGACCACTTCTCAAACTTTTCGCAAGCAAAATCAGTCCAAGGTTGATTTTTTTTCATCATTTTCTGGCTTCGTCCACGTCTTTGTATGAAATATTGCACGCATCGCTGCAAGGTTAACTCCACAATTGCGGTAATAGGGAGACGACGAGCCCCTTTCAATACACTATTTATACACTCAGACATATTTGTCGTCATTATCCCACGCCTCCAACCATCATCATGAGCAAGTGTTCATTTCTCTTTCGGGATGTTAGCCAAATAATTGAAAGCAGCTATGTTTTTTGACTTGATTGCTTCCATCGTGGCATTGAATTTTTCTATTTGATGTTGTGTCCCTGCTTCCCAACATAAGTCCTTCAAATGAATGTTTTTTAACCTATTATTGAAATTAGAACACACATGTCTCAAACAAAAACGATGGACACCACGTGGAGGTCTAAAATCGGGGAGATCTTGCACTGCACTTGTTAAACCTGCATCCCTATCAGATATAAGACACGCTCCTCTACAACCTCCAGTCACATGTTCAGCAACATTACTCAGGAACCAATGCCAAGATTCGTAAGTTTCTTCATTGACAAGCGCAAATGCCAGAGGTAACAACTGATTATTAGCATCCAAATTCATTGCAATAAGTAGTTTATGCTTGTATTTGGTGTACAAATGTGTGCCATTGACACTTATTATTCTTCGACAGTGCCGAAATCCATCTATACACGGCTTGAAGGCCCAGAATACAAAGTTTAAAACTTTTTGTGGATGATCGTTTTGCCGAAGGTGCTTCCACTTTACAATAGTCCCTGGATTATACTTAGACAAAGCACCCATATATTTTGGAAGCAATGAAACAGAGCTTTCTCACGTACCATATACGATCTCCACTGCACGCTTCAAACTCTGCCATGCCCTAGCATATGATATCTCATAACCATATCTTCCTTTGATGCTCTCTCTAACATACTTGATTTCATATGCAGGATCACAACGTACAATACCAAAAAGTGTGCTTGCTACCATATTTACGTCAAGGTTGTGGTGATCTATGCCCACTTGACTAGAAATGCATGTATGCTCTCCACCATACTTCGTTATCATGAAAAAACCGATATTCTGTTTGAATGATGCTCAAAGTCCCCAACCACAATTGCCACCAACATAAAAGTTCTTACACTTGATCTTACATATTGTTGGAGAACTCTGGACAAAAACATATTCACGTCTTTCAATTCGAACAGAAAAATCCTTCACAGATGCTATTAATTTAGTTTTGTTCTTGAAAACAATTTTCGCACAAAGTTCAGGCCTTTCAGGGTCGTAAAACTTTGTCCGTGATCTAGATGATAGCCCAAATGAATCTGGAATTTGTTCATCATAAACCGTGTTGAAAAATTCAGGAATTTCACGCATTACGGAACCATCACGAGGAATGTTCTGTGCAAGTGTTTCCCCGCCGTAGTTTGGGATTTGCGATGATGTGCCCTCGTCCTGACGTGCGCCCTGTCGTGCATCCATGTTCTGGGCGTCATCTTCTTCCTCATCACTTGATGTTGCATCGGGATCACTGTCGCTACACATTACATGGTGAAAACTGTCATCAAACGGATCATGTACCTCAGTAATATTTTCTGTAATTGAATTTGGCATATTTCCAGCATCCCCATAATTAAAATCCAAAACTCGGGGTGTATTTGGCCCACTAGGTCCTGCCATCTTCTTGTGTGGGATTCGTGATATGATAATCCCAAGGCCGTGAATATAAATCCCATGGCAATGTTTCGTTTTGGACCCATCCATGATCTTTCTCCGTGGGAAACATGATGTGATGATCCCAATTTCCCGTACCAATTCCAGAATACAATTCTGAACCTGAGATATTTATGTGGCGTGTAGAAGTTTGTGGCGGATCATTGAAATCCATTGTACTCAAACCTTGTGTTATCTCTGGCATGAACGACTCATGATCACAACACACCTCATAAGATACTGGAGATGATTCAACATACAAGTAAAAACAATGTAGTAACGACGAATCAAACACGAATTATAGACTCTCATCATGTGTTATGTACACATGCTCTTCGATATGACGAGACATAACTTCGTAAGAATATTTTGTAGATAGTTTAATATTGAATTGTGATGGATCTATTTGTAGGAGGTGATGCACCTTATTCACCAACTGGGCAAATGTAATCGAACGTGGGATTTTCATGGGCCTAGTTGCGGGTATGATATATCCAACTCTCTCATTCTGAACAATAACATGACCACCAATGTAGAGTAATGCACTCACAAGGTCCATCTCTGTATTTAACAATAAATATATAATATCAACATTCTGGAACTACAAATATTAATGTTGTTGTTCGCAATGTAGAATAATTTTTTACTAGATTAACAAATTGATAACAAATTTTTTAAATTATAATATAATTTATTTATAAAAGAGATTAACGAGCAAAAAAGTAAATAAAAATTTGACACATTTTAGAAAAAATAACCTATAATTTTAAATAATTAAAAATTAATAGAATTCATTTATTATCATTTTAGAAAAAATGAGTTTTCAAATGTAAAATGGAGTAAAGAAATATAAAATATGTAATTTATTGGTATGTTGGAATATAAAGTCATTAATTAATAATATGTAATGTGTATTACGTTTGGAAAAAAGTATATTTTTGATAAATATATATGACCAGAATTATTTACACTTTAAAATATATTAAATCACATGTTTTTAATTTTGGTGGTAGCAATAGATAATTATATCATTTATTTAATATTATTTTATAGTAGCTATCTCTCTAATAATTATATTAGTTTTATCATAATTCTTAATGCACAAAATAAATAATACCAATTATATTAAATAAACTAGTGTTAATTTCTTATGTCATAGCACAAGAAGTACTCAATAAAATTACGAATTTTTTTATTATAACATTTTATTTTCTAAAACTGAGTATTAATTAATTTAATTTAATAAAAAAATAAATCAAACACTTAGATAATTATCGTTTTTTAATAAATAACACCTCGTTCTTATTTAATTAAGAAAAACTTGTTTATCATAGCTTGTATAGAAAATATCATTATAATAATTACATGTTAACAAAATAATAAAATAAAATCCACCAACGATTAAATTATAATCTTAAAATATTTTCAAAGAAATAATGAAAAATAACCAACTAAATTAAAAAATAATAACGAAATTATTAAGTACAACAAACCAAAATTAAAAATAGACGGTGCTTACCTATAACAAATTCGAGAAGAAATACAGCAAAATTCAAATGACGATTAAATCACTCTGTGATAATATTTAACTAAAATTAGAACACAATGATACACAATAAAATAAAATATTATAACAAAAATTAATATTACAATGAATATTATGAAATAGACTTGCCTCAACAATAGCAACACCGAGAGAAGAAGAGGAAGCAGACTTGGAGTTGGAGTGGAAGAGGAAGTGGAAGTGGAAGCAGAGACATTCAAGAAAGAACTTTTTAATGATGGATCAAAAAGTTGGGTTAATCTTTTTAAGATTGAATAGTTTTATTTCATCCCCGCGGGTGTGGAATCATCAACAAGTTGGCGTTTGAAATTAAGAGTTGGACAAATGCAAAGTTTTCCTATTGAAATCGTGTTTTGCAGATCAAATGATTGAAAAATTGTGGACAAAATAAAGACGAAGAAGTCCTGTGTGGGCTGAATTTAAAAAAACATTCTTGTGCTGGGATTGCAGCTACAAATGGGGTTGGATGGATTGGGCCCATTATGAACCGGACATCTATTTTCAGTTTTTCACTAAAACGCAACTGGGTTTCCAAACAAACCCCTTTCCACAAGTCACATCACATGAGTAATATGATTTTTCAATTTATTGTTACGACTTACGACTCATGCATGTTTCCACATTTGTTTATAGTTCGTCTCTTATTCGGTCATCCTTTCAAATCCGTCATTTTGAATTCCTTTGACTTGTTTGATTGATATAATTTCAAATTAACGTTGTATCTAGTTAAACATTAATTTTCAGCAGTAACGTAACAGTAAATATTGATAGTGGAAAAAAAATTAGAAAAAATCATAATGGAATGGGAGGATCAGCGGTGGGGGAAATTGGAAAATTTATTATTTCACGTGAGCTGTTGGAAAAATCAACAAGATAATGGAATGAGAACAAATGATTGTGGAATGAGTGGAGCAATGCACACTCGTTTATTGGGAATTGGGACGGTCATTATGAGCTTCGGATTCAATTTTTTTATTTATTTTTAAAAAAGCCTTTTTTGAGACTTGACAGAGATCTGACACGATCTCCGTTGAATCCGGGACTTAAAGTCCCGGATTATTATATTTTTACAAACCATGTACTTTTGTTATATTTTTAAAAACATTTTTTTATTATATAATATTTTTAAAAAATATTATGACTTTATGCCAAGACTACAAACACAATCTTTAGCGTCTTTGTGTAAAGACTCTCACTCAACTAATCTATGAAATACATCTCTCTTTTATATGTGAGTGAGTTGGGTGTGAAGAACTTGATTTTTCACGCTCAAGAATTCTAATGTGTTCTTCACACCTTGGGTTTTGCTCTCAACTAGCTGATTTCTTCAAGTAGGCTGCCCATGCTTTGAATCTCCTTCAATAGCTTGTGTTTGAAATCCAATATGTTGTATTTATAGGCTCCAAGAGTGATATAGTCGTTAGACACAGAAATAGAGCCGTTAAAATACTTTTGTACTGTTTCTGTACCTTTTCTGGAGCTAAACTGAATCTCACTAACGTCTTAAGAGAAACTGATCTTGCTAAACTGAACTTTGGTGGGAAACTGGACTTGGAGTAGTTTGGGTGCTGCAGCAGTTGACCAAACTCAGTTTCGCAATAGTTGAGCAAGCTTCAATTTTGTAGCACTTTGGTGAGGTAAACTGAATTGCTAAACTGAATGCCGTTTTGCATGATCCGTTGATATCTGGGCAAAGTGATGAATACAAAAGTTGTAGCCCTTGATCTTAGCTTTCCAAGACCACAAGAATCAGTCCATTCGGAGTTCATATGCAAAAGTTATGCTTAAAATACCAGCGCTGCTCAAAATCGGTTTAGCACAGAATCAGTTAAGTGCATGCAAGTAGTTTAGTGCTATATCTCTTGATCCGTTGATTTTCGGGTAAAGTGATAAACATGAAAGTTGTATCCCTTTCTCTTATATTTCCCTGGAATCAAGAATCACTCAATTCGGAGTTCATATGCGAAATATATGCTTAATAAACCAGACTGCTCTGCAGAATTTCTGTTCCAAATTAGTAACGTCAACTCAGTTCAGCATCTCCTTAGGTTCTGATTCAGTCTTTGACTTGTGAATATGATTTGTAGATCATTCTCTTATATTTCCAACGCATGATGAATCGTTCCATTCGGATAATTGAGCTGCAAGATATGGCCAAATTACTAGAACTGCTTGAGGTAAACTAATGGCCTGTTTGCTGCTAAACTGATCCGATTTAGTTTGGTATTGCAACGTCAGTTTGGCCAAGATAAGATCCGTTTTTGCTCAACTGACGTGAAATACAATATGTTCCAAATTGAGTTTTCTTTGCAGTTGGCGGATAATCATTTGAATCAATGAGATGTAAGATATCATTGAAATACCGGAGCTCGCCAGAAATTCAGTTTAGCTAATTTCGAGTTTTGGCTTCCATCTTGATCAGTTGACAACTTCACACTAGAGTAAATATGTTAAAAACACAATAACAAGTTTTGTTATCATCAAAATCAAGATTGCTTGTGTTCCAAAAACCCAACAATCTCCCCCTTTTTGATGATCACAAAACTTGGATAAAAATATGAACATTTAAACTCAAGTAATGCAAAAATCATATTTTTATCTAACATATTTCTTTCCCTTTTTGTGTGAATCAAAAAGATTAAAAAAAATTCTCCCCCTTAAAATTATAATTAGCTCTCCCCCTATATTTTATAAAGGTAAATGGGTGACTAACTCATGAAAACAACTTCAATTAAATATGTATGCAAAATATAAATTTTCATCCTCACTTGACTATTTTGGTAAAAGAGATCGCATTTTCGTACAATAATGCCGAAACAAAAATAAGCGAGGGAAGTGTTTGAAAATATCACATGCTATGAATTTTAGTCACTCACAAAGATCAAGAGATAACTAAAAATTGACTTGACCAAATCATCTTCCATATTTCTCTACTTTTGCCACCATATATAGTCAACAAGTATAAATAGATCAAGAAGTTGTAAAATATCATTGTGATCCCAAAACAAGTAAGCTTATGTTGTGTCCCTTCAATGAATGATTCAAAAAATATTTAAGCGTGTAAAGGGTATTCACATAGAAAAATAATGATCTCACAATGATATTACTTCTCCCGTTTTTCACAAACAGAAGTGATTACTTATGCAAGTAGAGAAAATACATTGGAACTCTAATCATTTTTTTTAAAAAAAAACGGATTGGATATTTGAAATTATAAAGCGCAAGTATATGAAAGATACAATTGCAAGTCAAAAATCATTACTCTCCCTATCTTTATAATATGATCATAAAAGAAATTTAAAGAGCAAAAAAAAAGTGTTGTAGCATATGACATTTCATAAATTTTAAAATTACAAAAATATGAAATGCACAAAAATATCTAACACAAATAATCAAGTTGAGCAATTAGCAAGCTTCATAAAAATTGACAAAATTAACTCGAACCGCCAAGCAACACAAAGTCAAGATTGACATACCAACTGAAATATTCATAGATCATTTAAGTGTTCCTTTTATATATTTAAGCACAACTATTGATGTAAGGGAATTGACTAGACATGCTTGATATCAACAACATGCTAGCATAAATAAAACATCATATTGACAGTCAACTCAAGTGCTCTTCTCAAAGCTAATTTAAAAAATGAATGTACCGAGTTTTCTTGAAGATGTATGGCTGTGATTCAAGGTAATAAGTTCCTTAAATTGATGGGTGCAACATCCTTGAGCTTCTGGACAAAAACACCAACTCATGTTCTATGCTCTGTTTTCTGCGGCAGCACACTAGTTCAATTTTATAGAATAAACTGTTTTTGCTCGGGCATCACCAGGCTGCAAATTTTATACCGCTGCGATCCTCTATGTGTCTAGTTTGCAATGAAAAAAGCGGTTTGTCGTTTGGACACTTGAGCAGAGAGTTATGCCATATTTCCCAAAGTCGCTACAAGCTGCCAGAAAACTCAACTATGCATATATACGTTAGAAAAATCATGAAAAACGATTTTTAAAGATCAAAATCAGTTTCAAATGCTATTTAAAAAACAACCTATCTCTGATACCAATTGTTAGGATCGGTTGAAAGTCTAGAGGGGGTGGGGGGTGAATACACACTTTTAAAACATTTTGAGCTACAATAGCTCGGTTCTTGAAATATTGAGCACCGATGAATTAAATCGAGTTTGGTTTTCAAACCAAGCCGAAGACACTCGAAATAATCCTTCGTAGAAACTAATTTAACATTTTGTAAATCATTTTAAAAGGATGCAAGTGAAAGAGTTGATGCCCCGCTAGCCAACTTGTGGCTAAGGGTTTTGAGAGTCTCTTTTTGTAAAAAATCTTTGTTTAATATAATATAAGTTCTTTAAATGGCGTTCACTTTATCTTATTATTATATAATGATATACTATTTCTACTTTGATAAAGACCTTGAATATACTAAAGTAAGATGAGATAGTGAATATAGAGAGATCACTGTCATGAAACACATCTTATGTTCACTGTATATTCTAAACAGTTCCTAGTCAATTGAGCCGTCCACAAATAAGGATAAGGATCGCTCGAGATTGAGACTAGCATTTGCGATGCCGAGTACCACGTTTCATTGGTATGGAACATAGAGATGTTCGAAGCATGCAAATGGATATTCAAATGATGAATGATCGAACTACCCTATTCGGACTTCCAAGTGGTTATCACTTATCGACTGGATATAGTCCGCGGTTTTGGTTGTACACCATTAGTCCTTATTACTTGAAACATCATTGAGACTCTATATGCTAGTACTGTGCTTTGACTCATTTACCGACTCTATTAGGGTCATCAGGTGTTGGGATTGAGTACAGTTACGACACATATAGGAGTCGATGCTTTGTTGTCAAGGATTCACCACACACTTGCGAGTGTGGATATCCTATGCAATCTGAGGAGATATTAGTGTGACGAATCTCTGGCCAGAGTACATGATGTGTTTTAGGTTACTTGTTTTCCTAGTAGCACATGCGATGTCACTATTTGATCTTCAAGATGCATTGCATAGTTATCGAATCTCGAACGACTCTCGATTTACCAATGGTTGTTGATTCGATCGGGATATATGGATGAAGGGACCGTACTGTACGCTAACCAAAGTCTATTGGTTCTTGCAGGCACTATCAGTGATACCTAGGGAATCATGGGGCGATGTTGCTAGGCGCTCTTACCATGATTCGTTGGGTAAGTCGGAAATTGTTGTTCCGAGTCGCAAGGAGTTGTGAGCCCACGACTAGCTGTATCCCTGAACCATTGAGGGTCACACAAGTAATGAATTTTTAATCCCCGTTGAGATAATTAAATTTAAAGAGTTAAATTTAGTGAATAAAGAAGTGGGACTTCTTATTTAAGAGTAGAGGGAGTAAGATTTCCTAAAATGACATAGTGATGGACTTTTTTGGAAATCACTGAATTCGGATTCAGAAAATTTATCTTGACTTTAAAAGATGCAGAAATGGTTTCTGTACACATTGGTGAAATTGGTTTATCAATCTGAGTCACGATGAATTTTATATTAATTTTTGAACATGCGGGCTTTTCTTGTCAGGCTTGAACTTATGACTAATGGGCCCTAAGCTGTTAGCAGCCCATATTATAAATAAGTTATTGCAGTACAGAAATTACACACAACACAAGCATAATTTTCGAAAACCTAGAGCCTCCTCTCTTAGGGTTTTCGGCCGCCCCCTTCCCCTACTGTGTTCGAGAATTTCAGTCTGCAAATTTCGAATTTTCAGTCTGAATTAGCAGATCAAATCTGTTATTTCTCTTCGTAGAAACTTCTGATAGACTTTCTAGTGCATTCTATCAGAGGGATTAAACTTCTGTTCGTGGACCTGATTGAAGAAACGTTCGTTCATCAGTTCCTGGGATATACAACAAGAGCAGTTTAATCTGTTGGTGTCCATAATCTCGCTTCGAGATTTTAAGGTAAAATTTACATTGTTTAAATTTTATGTTATCAATTTTAATCGTAGGAATTTGATACCCATATGGAATCGTTCCATATAAAAATTTTAAAACTTCCGCTGCGCCGGGTATCACTTTCTTTTTCGATCCGGAGAACGACCGTGTTCCAACAGTGGTAATAGAGCCAGGTTGTTCTCGGATTTTACGATTAAAATTTATTCGATTGTACCAGCCTCGATTTTTCAGAAAAATAAAACGAAAATTTTAAATTAAATTCCAGGGCAATCGGGCAGCGATTGGCTGCCCACCTCCACGTGGGCATCCCTGTCCCACGTGGAGGCCGGGCTGCCCGGGATTGTCCCGGGCAGTCCGAAAATTTTAAAAAATTTAATTTTTTGGTTTTTTGAAATTTTTGAAATTTCAGTTTTTGGTCCGATTGAAAATTGTTTTGATTGGTCCACGAGGCATCGGATCAAATTGTTTGAGTCCGAAATTTTAAAAATTGATTTTTGGATAAATTTGAATTTTTGGAAAATTTATAAATTTTATCCATTAAATTAGATTTTATAAAATTAATAATTTTGGTACAATTGATTATAAAATATGATTTTATGTATAAAATTGGATTTTATATGTAAAATATGATTTTATGGATAAACTAGATAAAATATGATTTTATATATAAAATGAGATTTTATGTATGAAATATGATTTTATCTATTTATATTTATTGTCATTGCATGATATCCAATAAATTAATTTTTGAATTAAATATTATTGGATAAGGATGATCGATTGCCATGACCAATATTATAGGTGTATGTTAGGTTGTTTACATTTGGTTTTAATTATTGTTATTGGATTTATTAATGGGTCTGGTTTATGGCCCAATATGAATTGTCATATGTAATAAAAGTGGGCCTGATTTATGGCCCGTTCCTACCCCTTAAATATGTATCCACTGCTTGTCATCGAAATTTATTGTAAATTTTAGACTTAGTGGGAGATGAAGATTTGAAGACAAAGGTGGGCCCAGCAGACAATAAAGACCGAAGAAATGTAAATTGGAAGCTCAATGTAATAGGATTGCATTGCATACTTGCATATTACCTAGGATTGGACTTAGACTCGTGATTGGCATTAGTAATGGAATCGATCATCCTAAAATAATATATGATATTATTGTTGTATGCATGTTTAGACTAAATTGTATGAATCCCGCAAGCATAAAAATTTTAAATGATGAGACAAATTTTCGAAATTAAAATTTCTCATTTTAAATATGATTTAAAAGTGATATCAAGATAAACAAAAGGGCATTTAAATATTGTTTAAATGTTCCTACCTTCCATCAACGATCAATGTATGAGATACTACCCGCGAATATGGTCCGGCTCATATTATTGGGGGGGCCCGTTCGTCGAAAAGCTGTACATTGGATCGACACATGTTGTAAGTTGGATGGAACTCCCATGGGATTGGCTCATATTATTGGGGATCCACATGGCGACCGTCCATCACAACTTAATATTGATGGGTCATCTTGACGTGTCACAATAAACGGCGTCATATTATTGGGCCCTTATTGGACATGAGGTAAAAAAAAACATGGGGGTTACTTTGGAAGTAATTGGACTCTACCATTTGAAAATTATGGTTGGCTGATATTATTCGAGACTATAGTTTGTCAATTGGACTCCATGTTCCTACTAAAGAAAATGTTTCTCGTTTTCACTAGAGGGTAGTGAAATCGTTAAAATAGTGGGAGTGAGATTCATAAAATAAATTTCGCCTTATTTTATGTCTTAGTAAATTAATTAAACAATCACTGATTATTGTCTATTTCTTTTCAGTATTTCATTAAGATGAATTCGCGCAATCCACTATTCTCTATTCTCGAACAAAACAAACTGACTGGCGCAAACTATACGGAATGGTTCCGTAAGTTGAAGATTGTCTTGACCTCGGAGAAGATGTTCTACGTGTTAGAAAAATCTCCTCCGCAGAAAGCACCAGCTGATATAAGTCCGGAAGAGTTGGCCAAACTTGATAAATGGTGGGACCATGATATCAAGGCCAAATGCTATATGCAAGCTTCGATGTCTGATGAACTCCAGAGGCGATTTGAGGATACCGTGAATGCTGCTGACATTCACGCACAACTCAAGGAACTTTTTGGGGCTCAATCGAGAGCTGAAAGGTTCGCTAATGTAAAAGAGTTAATGATGTGTCGCATGCGTGAAGGGACTTCGGTCCGTGATCATGGGGTACGCATGATTTTGCTCATTCAGAAGTTGGTAACGCTTGAATTGGTATTGGAGCATGAACTCAATGTGGACTTATTACTTCTCTCTCTTCCTTCATCGTTTGACGGTTTAGTGGTGAATTTCAATATGAACAAGATAGAGGCCTCTCTTGAAGAGATGGTCAATATTCTTGTAACTTATGAAGCCACTTTAAAGAAGGATAAATCGGTTCTCTTGGTGGGCTCCTCTTCTTCTGCTAAGAAGGGGCCAAGTACAAAGGGTAAGAAACGTTCTGCCCCATCCAAGAAAACCGGACCCGAGAAGAAGAACAAGACAAAGGCTTCAAACATGGAAAAATCCAAGGATGTTTGCCATCACTGCAAGAAACCCGGTCATTGGAAACGTAACTGCAAGGAATATCTCGAGCAGTTACGAACTGCGAAGGGTATGTTTTATATTGAAATAAATGTTTCACTTAATACTACTTCTTGGGTATTGGATACCGGATGTGGATCTCACATTTGCAATGATTTGCAGGTGATGACAAAAAGTCTCAAGCTTAGGATGGGTGAGACCCAGCTGAGGCTCGGAAATGGTTCTTGAGTTGAAGCCAAAGCTGTTGGAGACATTTGTTTAATTTTGCAGAATGATTTTAAGTTATTTTTTAGAGATGTTTTATACGTTCCAGATTTGGTTGAAAACATTATTTCTATTTCTATGCTTGATAGAGATGGTTTTTCTTGCAATTTTGTGAATGAGATTTGCAATATTTACAAGAATGAATGTTTAATTGGATGTGGACAACTTGAAAACGATCTATATAACTTAAAATTAAAATACGTTCCAATTAATTATGTTGATAAACCGGTAACAACAAATAAAAGGAAAATTGATAATCAAAACCAGCAAACCTTTGGCATGCTAGGCTAGGTCATATTTCTTCAAGGAGGATGAACAAGCTAGTGGGAGAGGGCATGTTTGATATGTCTGATATTAACTCTCTACCTACTTGTGAGTCCTGCCTCAAAAGAAAAATGACTAAATCTCCTTTCAAAGGAAAGCCAGAGAGTAGTCAAAATCTATTGGATTTGATCCATACAGATGTTTGCGGACCATTTAGTATTGGTACAAAATTTGGTCACACCTACTTCATTACCTTTACTGATGATTATTCTAGGTATGGATACTTATATTTGATGAAATATAAGTCTGAATCATTTGAAAAGTTCAAAGAATTCAAGGCTGAAGTAGAAAACAAACTAGGTAAGAGTATTAAAGCACTTCGATCAGATCGAGGTGGAGAATACTTAAGTACCGAGTTCTTGGATTATCTAAAAGAGAATGGGATTCTCTCTCAGTGGACTCCTCCTATGACACCTCAGCTGAATGGTGTTTCGGAGCATCGCAATCGAACCTTGTTGGACATGGTTCGATCTATGATGAGCTTCACTGAGCTCCCACCTTCGTTTTGGGGCTATGCTCTTGAAACGGCGGTATTGTTGTTAAACAACGTCCACACTAAAGCAGTGAACAAAACACCATACGAGTTATGGAATGACAAAGCTCCTAAGTATTCGTACTTGAGGATTTGGGGATGTCCTGCTTACGTAAAGCAGACAGTGGGAAATAAGTTGGATAGTCGATCCACCTTATGTTATTTTGTAGGATATCCGAAGAATTCAATCAGATATTATTTCTATCATCCTACTGAAACAAAAGTGTTTGTTTCAAGGAATGCCACCTTCTTGGAGAAGGAGTTCTTATTGGATAAGAAAGACAAGATGATGGAACTCGAAGAAATTCGAGAAGAACCCGAGATACAAAATAACGATCCTATACCTCAAGAATCATCACAAGACACGCCTATTACTAGAAGATCCGAGAGGACTTCTAGGCCTCCTATTAGATATGGTCTTCTTCTTGAAGGGGATCAAAGTGAACCCGACATTGGATGTGATCCAAGAAACTTCAAGGAAGCAATTTCTGATGCGGATTCGAATTTATGGCTTGAAGCTATGAAGTCGGAAATAGATTCGATGCATACAAACCAAGTTTGGTCTTTAGTAGATCCTCCCGATGGAATTGTTCCAATAGGGTGTAAATGGATCTACAAGAGAAAACTTGGGCTTGATGGTAAGGTACTGACCTACAAGGCATGATTGGTTGCAAAAGGTTACACTCAAAGACAAGGTGTTGACTATGATGAAACTTTTTCACCGGTCGCAATGTTCAAGTCCATAAGAATCCTTATTGCCATTGCTGCATGGTATGACTATGAGATATGGCAAATGGATATGAAGACTGCATTCCTTAATAAAAACATTAAGGAAGAGATCTATATGATGCAGCCCAAGGGATTCACATCCATGGGAAGCGAGCATAAGGTATGCAAGCTACAGAGATCAATTTATGGTCTCAAACAGGCATCAAGAAGTTGGAACCAGAAATTTGATGAAACAATAAAGGATTTTGGTTTCATCAAGAACTCGGAGGAACCATGCGTGTACAAGAAAGTAGTTAAGGATGCGGTAACATTCTTAATACTTTATTTTGATGACATCCTACTCATTGGGAATGATGTAGGGATGTTGCAGTCAACAAAGATATGGTTGTCAGGTAGATTCTCGATGAAGGATTTGGGTGAGGCGTCCTATATTCTAGGGATACAGATCTATAGAGATAGATCTAAGAGAATGATAGGACTTACTCAAGCTACCTACATCGACGCTATATTGAAAAGGTTTTCAATGGATGAGTCCAAGAGAGGACATCTACCTATGTGTCATGGAGTCTCTCTATCCAAGTCTATGTGTCCCAAGACTGACGAAGAGATAGAGAAAATGACACACATACCAT